>NC_135095.1:19892500-19972500 GCF_051107435.1 Chaetodon auriga | reverse complement strand
TGTTTGTACAGTTCAGTCGAGCTGCTCTTAGAGACTCACTGCATATACTGTTAGCATGTTAGCATGCCAGGCTAACTAACGCTCCTCCCACAGTTGTAACCAGGAGGTCCTTCCAAGGCCGAGGAGCTTTCATTGGTTAACTATGATAGTTTGTGGGATTACAGGTGTAGTATTTCTGTCCTGGATGCAATCAGACTTTAAGCTAATGCTAATGGTTCCATCCTGCTCTAACTTAGATTTGGGGCCAAGTTACCTGAAATAGCTTCACATTTGGCAGACATGTCCGTTAGTGCTCACCCTATAAACCTTTTCTAAAATTAAAAGTGAATAAATACTGTTTGAAAATGCAAACAAGTACGCAGCAAAACAAGGTCAGACTATCAATCTGATCTTATACTTGTCCTGATAACATTCGTGCTGACTAGCTCTACACTGAAATACAAGAAGAATGATGTTTATGTTCATGTCCTCTGTACGGATGTCAGGTAATGATGCTGACTTTTACCCCAAACCTGTTAGCTTTAGCCTCATTCTGCTAGCATGAAATCATCTCATGTATGTAGCCACCAAGTACATATTTAAACATGTTCATACCATTTCCAGTTTTAAAATAAGTAAACTTAAAACATTAGTTAGCCATAGATAGTCTTTTCAATCAACTCATGGAACATGTATTGTTAGCTGCCGGTGACTAAGCTAAGCCAAGTCAGTTTACTGGAAATATGAATTCACATACAGCTGTTTAAAATGTGTGTGGACACAGAATAAATCCAGATAATGACCAGAGTGATTAAGAGGTTTAAATGTAAATCAAGATCGATGCCTGAATTTCTTCTCTGCTCATTAACACACTGAAGCGGCAGCTGCAGGCAGGAATAGAAATATCAATAAATGGTAAATACACAATCAATCACACAGATTTGATAACAGTCAGACCTTTTTTCATCACTGAAGAGGTCAGAAACTGCAATAACGTCCAAATATTGTGATTTATGTGGCGTTAAGCTGTGGATTAGTGGCTGGCAGAGAAGACGGACGCCGCACGAGTTTGGATTGTGTGATTTATAGATGAGAAACAAAAACCTTCCACTCTCTGTAATGCACAAACATTATTTCAGGCCGGGGCAATAAGCTAACAGTCGAATAAATCAGCCTGGTATGAATTCATCATCCACAGTGAACAGCCAGGAGTGCAGGCTGCAGCAGGCTGTAATTCATGCCATGAAAACTCCCAAAGCTCCAAAACGCTGTGCAAACACTTCTAACGATCCTCAGAGGAAAGTGATGCAGCGTCGAGGAACCGAACGACCTGAAGCCGGACAAACCCGCTTTGCATCGACCGAGATTCAGATAAATGAGCCGAGCTTCGGCTGAGACGTCGTTTCAAACAGTATTTTGAGATCACTGACTGGTTTGGTTGTTTTCCAGCTGTTCAAACAGCTGTCAATGAGCTTCACCACAAATCGACTCTGACCGCAACAAACGTATGATTCTCTGATTTGATGGGCTCCCAAAGCAGAAGAAGAACCCGACCGTGTCGGTGAAGCTGCACTTTCACATTCACCAGATGTTAATACAACCTATGATCAACCAATCACGCTATGAAAGCAGGAAGGTCAGTTTTCACTGCAGCAGCTTATTGGAGCTGATTGATGAGAATCAGCTGATGAATCATGAGATAAAACTTAAACCTGCTGGTGGACCTACATGTAAACTCAGGGATCAGACGGTCTCTTTTGGTTCCATAGAAAAGCTCAGGAAGCGTCTGCACGCTGCTCTTCATCAGAGAGCATTCAGACATTTATCAAACACCAGCTCGTCTACATCCTGGAAGTCTTTGCTCTTGTAAAACAGGAAACTCGTCCAATAAAGCGGAACTTTTGTGAAGGTTTGCTTTGGAGTGTGGAACGGGCTCAGTGTTTTCAGAGGGCAGGAATGGAGGCAAAGAACATGCCGCACTAGAAACGTTACCTGGACAAGTGTCACAAAGGTGAGATTTATGTTTTACCAGAAGAGTTTTCAAACAGTTTTCTACTGTTTTATACGACAAAAAGCTTTGAGGATGAAGCCTCTTTGGTTTGGTGTCGGGTTAACTTCCATCCATCCCTCCATTTTCCGTCTCTTGTCCGGGGCCAGACGGGCATCAGGCAGGTGGTCCACAGGTCAGTCCGAGGTATTTGCAGGCCAGGTGAGATGTATAATCTCTCCTCCGTGATCTGGGTCTAAAACCTCCAAAGGAAGGCGTCCAGGAGGATCAGCTGCTTCCCTGGGAACCATCTGACTCCCACACAGTGGATGAGACTGAGTTATTTAGCTTCATCCAACAGGGACCACGAGTCTGTCACGACTGTCCATCTGATCAGAGCGTCACGCAACATGAAACAGACTCTGGGATGAGTTTAAAACTTCAGGAAATCAGCTTTTAGCTCAGTAATCTCGATTTTATATCAGGGTAAATAAAATTGAGTGGTGAATTCACAAAGACAGAAAATTAATTTAGAGAGAGTTGACAATGAAGCCACAGATGAAACGAACCTGCCAACACGAAAACAGCTGCATTTGAAACAGGAAGCGGCATGATGACACTGTGCTGACATTACACAGGTCTGCTCACCGGCCAATGAAAGCTCAGACTGATCTCCAAACTGCTCAGCCGCCCTCAAAGATCATCACCATCATCATCACCTTCACCACACGCTACAGAGAGATTAGCTCACTTCAGCTGCGACAGGCCGGCTCCGTTTCTCACATGACGTCAGGTGCGTTTAACTACCTGCATTTCATTTTCACACCTTAGGAAACAGGACTGACGCTCGCTGACGTTAACCACCGCAGACCATTAAGCACTGATGTGATTTGATGCTGTAACTGCTCCAGAAACCACAGCAGAGGAGGCCGTGTGACTTCCTCAGGTGTGATCCATGACATGATTAGAAGAACCTGTTTAAAGCCTGAACGGACTCGACTCGTCAGCCTGGACCAAAGTGGTTTCCAGCTGATGTTTGCATCCCTCGAGCCGTGCAGCCAGTGAGGCTAAAAACAGGCAGAGCATCAAGAGGTGACAGTGTGACGGATGATTGACGGCTCGGTGTGACTGATCCTGTCAGATCACATGAGTCTCATCATCGTCCCTGTCCATCTCATCACCATTAGAAGACATGAACTCAACCTGAGTCACATGGTGCTGATTCTGACATCAGCGTTTCATCATCAATAACAATGATCAAGTACCAACACATCAACACATCGCCAGTGTCTGCAGTACAATGTGTGTGTGTGTGTGTGTGTATACACACACACACACACACACATATATATATATATATAAAATCAGAATGATGCTCAGAGCAAAAAACACTCACACAAGAGCAAATACTTCAATCACCTCAAATTAATAAATCGTTTTTAGGAACGATTGATTGGCAGATCAATAACACGATTAGATCATAACAACACGATATACATGACTTGAACGTCTCCTTTTGTCCATCAAACAGCACAAAACAAGCAAATATTCACTTTACTGAGATAAAAAAGCTGAGAAACGCAGCTGGAAACAGAATCACTGAACATTTGACCCATTGATTATCTGCTAATAACTGATCAGTTCTTCCAGCTCTGCCAAGAATCATGATTAACTAATAAACAGTACTATTACTACTAATCACTGCAACTACTTCAAAGTTTTACAGCCACTAGTCTTAATATTGATACTAACAAAATACCTGTAATACTCAATATGGCCATAACATCTGGTACTTGTACTACTAAAAGCTTAAAAATACTGATAATAACCTTCTGTGATACTACGCTGACAGTACTAATACTGCTGCTCTTAGTGACAACAGTACTGATACTCAATACTGCTTCTGACTGAATGAAAATACTTCATCTAATACCAATAATTACTGATATTTGTACCACACTGTAAGAAGTTTCAGCCAGTGACACCAGAAATAACGATAAAAGTGAACTAATGCTGACTCCACCAACCCTCACACTACTACTACTAATACTACTGCTAACAGTACGACATGAACCACAGCCGCCGCCGGCGTAGCAGCCCCGGCGGCGGCTGCTCGGAGCTGGTGGCCGGGCTCACCGTGCAGTTGGCCGGCTTGCTCTGGAGGCTCTGCAGGGTCGGGCTGAGCCAGCAGAAGCCGAGGATGAAGAGGCTGAGGATCCCGCAGGCGATCAGGAACAGACCCAGCCGGATGCTCTTGTCCTCGGCCTCGGAGTACTCGTACGATACCCGCATCTTCGCCATGGCAGCCCCGCGGAGACCTCCGCCGGCATGGAGAGGAGAACCGGAGGAAGAGGAGGAGAGAGAGGGAGGTGGCTGGAGGGTGAAGGCGGAGGAGGAGGAGGCGACGCTGTTTGCTGCTGCTGAGTTTAAACAGCGGCTGCTTTCTGTGTCTGAATGTGTTTCATCAGTTTCATTTATCCTCCTCCTCCTCCTCCTCCTCCTCCTCTCCGCTCCATACTCTGCTGCTTCTTCCTCCCTCCTCCTCTTCCTCCTCCCTCTTTCGCTTTCTATCGTTTGTCTAATTTTAATAAATGTGTCTCCAGTGGTGGAAGAAGTATACAGGTCTTTACACTTTGAAGTGAAAGTAGTAATTCCACTGTGTACAAATACTCACAACTGTTACAAAGTACCTAACAAGTACTTAAATTTGAGGTACTTGTATTTTGAGTATTTCCATTTTTTTGATTCTTAAAACTCCACATCTCAGAGGGAAATACTGTGCTTTTCACTTCATTGCAGTTTTTTCACTGCAAAGTAAAACTACTAAAATTCAAAGAAGCTGAGGTTGCAGGTCACTGAGTACTTCTACTCAGAAAACAAAATACTGGAGAACCGTCAAATCTGACCTGATCAGAATGCCTTTATCAGTCCCCCGAAGGAGAAATTCCATGTCAGTTACATCCCGTCCAAGAAACACAAAAAAGACAGTGACACATAACAGGGGAGGACAGGAGCGGGAGAACTGGTGGTGGCGCCAGATGCGAAGTTAAAGGCTGACCTCAGTCATCAGGGTTCAACCGCTGGTGACCAGGAACGTCCGAAGCGATGAAGGACACGAGCCACAGACCGTCCAGCTGTGCAGCTTTTTCAGTTCTCTGGTCCTCGGCCGGAGGGTCCCGGTTCTCGGCCGGAGGGTCCTGGTCCTCGGCGTCAGGTTCAAACACTAAAAGCGTGATTCTCTTTGTGTGCAGGGCTTAGAGTTAAAGCACGCGCTGTGATTGGCCGGCTGTATGCAGGTGAGACAGGAGTTTTTCTGCCTCTTGTTTTTTTTTTGGTTACTGTGCAATGAATACCACGTGTCTCTGAGATTATCTTTTCTTGAAAAGTTGACTTTGTGGAGATATGTGGTTTTCACAGGGCGGCAGCACAAATCCCAGCAGGAGGTCCAACTTCTGGATTAAAGACTGGAGGACAGAATGGACACATTCGTCCAGGTGTCCACATACTTTTGGCGCCGTGTTGGTTGAGGTTTCTATGGTTTCAGCTCTCCCTCTCATTCGTTCTCCCTCCTCCTTCTCTACCCCCCCCCCCCCCCCCCCCCCCCACACACACACACACACACACACACAGGGTGAGTGCTGCTCGGTCGTACGGAAGCCTGATGATTCAATCCAGATGTGTGTTTCATCTCGCCGCTGGCTGCTTGTTGTTCTCTCTGTTACATGCAGGATGAGATAAGCCTCTTAGCCGGGGGGCATCACAGGAACATCCTCTGTGTCTCAGGCCACCAGGACAAACATGTTCAGTCCACAGCAGCTGGTGATTTCTGCTCCGTCACTGAGCAGAGAGCGATTAAACTGTGAAGATAATGAGCCGAGTATCAACACGACGATCAAACATACTGAAATTAGGGTTCAGTTTGTCAAGATGAGCCGATGTGGAGTCAGACTGACTTTCTTCTTCAGGTGTTTCTAGAAAGAAGCTGCCAAAACAACCTCCAAGTAGAAATCTTGAGCTTTCAGTCAGGTCACATGATCTTCGTGAGCAGATGAAATGTGGAAACTGTAGATGTTCAGAACCTCAGCTGGACCCAGTCATGACACTCTCACCTGTTTACCTGTGGGATGTTCCAAACAGGTGTTTTTGGACTTTCCCACTCTGTGAAATGTATTGATTTCTCTCAGCGAAGAGACAAGTGAGTGAAGGCACCTGTTGACAAGCCAGCACACACACACACACACACACACACACACACTCACTCACACACACACACTCACACACACACACACACACACACACACACACACACACACACACTCTTTTGGGTCTCGTCTGCTGATTCGCTGCTTTCTTTGTCTGATATGAGAATAAAATGAAACTGTTGGACAAAGAAAACAATATGAATACTGATCATCAGATGGGTCAATAATGAAAATAATCATTTGTTGTAAATATGCAGGATGAAATTCAAAGCATCAAAGTCCCAAAATGTGCCAGATCTTCATCCTCCAACTGCCCTATACAGTGAAACAGGTCACTGGACTCTGAATAGGGAAGTACTTCTTCATTAAAACGGTGAATAATGAGAAGCAGCACCGTCGACCTTTGACCTTCCACCTCAGTCCAGGAGGGACATCTCTGTCTGCCTCGGCCTGGCGCGCGGGTGATCATGAGGCATGTGGCGGGATTATTATCATCTGTGCGGATCAAAAGATTACAAATGATAACGGACATCAGCGTGGAGGCTCGGGCCACGTGTCTGTGCACGCGACCAACGGCAGAGCTCACAGATACCTGCTAATCACTCACAGCCTGCATCTGACAGCAGGTCAGGTCGATCCGCGTCTCCTGACGCGCCAAAGACGCAAACTGTGTGGGACAGACGCGTTGGAAAGGAGACAGGTCCTCAGAGGACGGGATTTGCCCCGCGTCACGTGACTCGAATCAGCAGCCACACGATGCCACCAGGCGGAGAGCCGCTGCGGAGGCGACACGAGGCTGGAGTCTGGCGAGGCTGGCGCGTCCGTGCGGCGCGCGCGGAGACAGGCTCAGATTGAAGACAAACACGGGACAAAGTCCTGAAATGATCACACAGTCTGCTGGTTCTTCGACCACGACCGACGATTTATGTCCTTTATAGAAACGTTTACTTCACTTTGTTCTGTTTTTTAAGATTTCACTTTCCCTTTGAGTCTGAAAGACAAGAAAAAACCAAAAACAGAACGAAAGTAAAAAAGAAACAGAATGAATTAATCTGTCATTTCATTGATTTTTATATTATTATTTTTATATTGAATATTATTATTTATTTCATGTCCTTGTTTTTTATATTAATGTATTTTCTAACTTGTGTTCTCTTATTTCACTCCTAAAGACTTTCCTATTATTGTTATGACTATTATCATTATGATTATTGTTATTATTATTATTATCATTGTTGTTGTTGTTGTTGTTGTTGTTGTTGTTGTTGTTGTAGCAGAGAACAGAAACTCTGCTGAATGATGTCTGATCAGCTCAGTGTCCTCACGTCCACTTGTGGAAACTGTCTTTAGAAGAAAATGAAGAATTGCACATCTTCATCTTCATCTTCACATCATGAAGGTGTTGATGAAGAGAATTTCTGTCAAACACCTGCTGGCTGCAGATTAATAGAAGAGAATCAGGCCGAATAATCGAGAGCTGATTTACCGAACAATTAATCAATAGAACCAATCAGACGTGTTTTTCTCACACTGATGAAGAGGAGGCAGGTCGCGCTGCGGTCGTGGGCTCCTTGTTGTTGTCCTGTTGACTGATGTTCGGTCTCATGTTGTGAGACAGAACACAGAGCTCGTGAACAAGTGAAGCTTCATGTCTCACCTTCACCCACTCGCTCGGTGTCCTTCAGCTCGGTGACGTAACCGTTGTCTCAAAGTTAAGGACAGTCAGAGAGACGTCAGCTGAGGGGAGGACAGGGAGCGCTGGACGCTCTCTGTCTGCAGGACAAACGCACACTTTAAGGTTCAGATGCTCTCCAGACCTTCAGTTTATCATCACTGATGATGATGATGAAGGTGATGAAGAAGTGGTGGCAGCTCACCTGGTTGACGAAGACCAGGGATGAAGGCTGAGACGTTGCTTCTGTCTGAGGAAGAAGAAATGACAGAGACAGTCAAAATCTGACGTTTGAGAAGGCGCAAAGAGCAAATTTTGTCATTTTGGTTTGAGAAATCAAAAGATGAGTCGATTATTGACTTCCTCTCAATGGACTTATCGATTAATCGTTATGGCAACAGTCACAGTCTGTTTACTGCAAGTACACAAACAGTTTATCTCGTGATCCTTCAGGAATACAAAGTGAAGTATTTAAACCTCGCTTCAAAGTACTTTTGATCCCTCAAAATACATTTTTTTTGCTAACACGTGTACTTTTACTCCTAATGGAGTAATGTCAGCTGGCACTTTTACTGATCCCTGAAGGCATCAGGACAGTTTGTGCTACTTCAGGGACGAGAAGAGAAAGACGAGCAGAATTTATCTTTGTGCACATTTTTTTTTTTGCACATTTAACTTCGGATGTCCAATTATTTTATTATAGTTTCTTTGTCTTTTTTTAATTCACAGGGAAATGAGACTCGTGACACACGACGATGATGAAAAGATGATAAAGGCATAATTACTTTCTTTCCTCTCCTCTGTTTTACTTCTATGTTTGCCAATAAAAAACTAAGAAGACACTGAACAACATTTCTCATCGTCAGTGTTTTCCAGCCAGTTTTTCCTCCTCAGGACACTCAGTGTGTAAACTAAATGTCTGACTTGATGTTTGTCCTTCTGTCCTCACCCTCCTCCTCCTCAGCTCCTCAGTTTGTTTCAGGATTACACTCAACGCGACTCGTTTCCTAAATTTAAGTCTCATTCTCCTCCGCAGCGGTAAAATCTGCTCTGCTGCTGCTTTCATCACCACGTTAAGTCTTTACTGCTCTCACATAGAGTGTGTGCGTGTGTGTGCGCGCGCGCGCTCACCTCCAGCTGATGTCTCCGTTAAACTTCACTTTTATGTCTTCAGTCATCACATCACTGCTCTGATGGAGGCGTCTGGAACGATCAACACACTGACTACAGCTGATACAAAGAGGCCCTGAGACTGAACGACGTGATCAGTTATCAATAACTGACGGGTGGAGTGATCACTGTGATCAATAACTGACAGGTGACAGGTCTGTACTGACAGACCTCCGCCGTGTCTTCGTGTGTCCGCCTGCTGGACGATCCGCGGGCTCGTGGCGCCCCCCTGTGGACAAACAGTCTGATGGCCCGTTGAGGGAGATTATTTCATCAGCTGTTGCTTCCAACGTCAAGAACAAACGTTTTCTGTCAAGTTTAACTTTAATTACAGACTGAACAGACTTATTGATCCTCTCACGAGCTCCTCATGTAAACGTGGATTTCTGTCACAAGAACATTTTAAATGAGGAATTACAGCTCCTGCTCTGATTCATGAGGGAAGAAGCAAAAGAAACATCAGACATAAGGCAAAATGAGGCTTCAAAGGATTTGATTGGACCATAAAACTCAGATGGTCTTTTCTCATTTAACTGAAAAACATGTCAATAATAGACACCAACTGTTTGTCTGAAGTCTGTCTGTGGATTTAACACAAACTTCTTCTTCTCCTTCACACTCTGTTAAACTGTGATCAGCTGATGAAGCTGGACTGTGGGGTCACCTCGTGTTGAGACGCTGTTACCAGATAAAACTTCTTCAGGTGATGAAGACGTCACAAACAGGAAACTTCAGGAACTTTCAGACCTGAAAAAACCCTGACAGACAGACAGACAGACACACAGACAGACAGACACATACAAACCAGCCTGGACTCGTCCTTCAGTTTCATTACCAGAATATTTATTTTATTCTTTTTCCTATTAAAACACTAGCTGCCATATTTAATAAAACAGCCAACGGCCAAGTGCCTCAGTCCTCATCCTCCAATCAAATCGTCTCCAGCAGGTCACGTGGGTCTGCGGGCGTGTCCTTGGCTTTGCTGCTGCAGTGGGCCCTGTAGTCATGGCAACCGAAGCCGCTGCGGCTGTAGGTGTGGGCGGAGTCAGCCGTGGTCCCTGTAAACCGTCTCCATGGGGGTCAGTATTGCGTGGTTTACCGGCGGCAGCAGACGGAGGGTCTCCTCGCTTCAGACACAATTCTTTTTAGTTTTTCCTCTTTTTCTTAAAAATACTGCCGTCTCTGTGTGTGTGTGTGTGTGTGTGTTTACACACACACACACAGTTTATTGTGTGTGTGTTTACACACACGCAGCTGGACATTGGTGCCTCCTGGAGGAAATTTAAAAGCGATGAAAAGCAAATCATTTGTGACATTTAGCGTAAAAATGGGGAATCTTTCGGCTCATTTTGATTTCCGTGGGGGCGACGACCTTTCCAGGAAACGCTCTGCATTCTGGGAAACAGACGTTCACTTTCCTGCTGAGAGTTAAGATGAGAAGACTGAAACCTGAATCACGTCCACACGATAAACAAGAAGCTCCCGCCAGCAGCCGGCTAGCTTAGCTTAGCATAAAGACTGGAAACAGCTAGCTTGGCTCTGTCCAAAGGCACCGCTAGAGCTAATTAACATGTGACCGTATATGTTTAATTTGTAGAAAAACTAAAGTGGAAAAATGCCAAGTCGCCTTCATGCTAAGCTAAGCTAACAGTCTCCTAGCCGCAGCTTCGTATCAAGCGTACAGACGTGAGCGTAGCGTCGTTCTGAAAATCCACCTCTCAGACAGGAAGTGAACGAGCGCATCCCTCAAAACTCCTTCAGAGGTCACTCCTGAAAGCAGAGAAGTGCCAATAAACCTGGGAGGTGATCGAAAAGTAGAACTTAAAATAAACATTAAAAGTGAAGGGGGGGGGTCCGCTGGCAGAAGGAGGAGCTGAAATGTCAGAACAAAAATAAAAAGTATGGTGGAAACGGAGACGAGCTCACATCTTCACTGCAGGCTTTGGTGTTAATCCAGCAAACTGCAGAAGAATGAGGAGAAAAATCTCAATGTGTTCTGCGTTTTGGTCTTTTTGTCGGTTTTTCCTTCTGGTCTTTAAATCTCGTGCAGAATCCAAACTAATCAGACTGACGGACATTGACCTCCATCAAAAACACATCAGGAGTGTTACCAGCTGACTCTGTCTCACTGATCGGACCGTCCACTGACACTCTGTCCTACTGATCGGACCGTCCACTGACACTGTATCTCACTGATTGGACCGTCCACTGACACTCTGTCCTACTGATCGGACCGTCCACTGACACTCTGTCTCACTGATCGGACCGTCCACTGACACTCTGTCCTACTGATCGGACCGTCCACTGACACTCTGTCTCACTGATCGGACCGTCCACTGACACTCTGTCCTACTGATCGGACCGTCCACTGACACTCTGTCTCACTGATCGGACCGTCCACTGACACTCTGTCCTACTGATCGGACCGTCCACTGACACTCTGTCCTACTGATTGGACCGTCCACTGACACTCTGTCCTACTGATTGGACCGTCCACTGACACTCTGTCCTACTGATCGGACCGTCCACTGACACTGTATCTCACTGATCGGACCGTCCACTGACACTCTGTCCTACTGATTGGACCGTCCACTGACACTCTGTCCTACTGATCGGACCGTCCACTGACACTGTATCTCACTGATCGGACCGTCCACTGACACTCTGTCCTACTGATCGGACCGTCCACTGACACTCTGTCTCACTGATCGGACCGTCCACTGACACTCTGTCTCACTGATTGGACCGTCCACTGACACTCTGTCTCACTGATCGGACCGTCCACTGACACTGTATCTCACTGATCGGACCGTCCACTGACACTCTGTCCTACTGATCGGACCGTCCACTGACACTCTGTCTCACTGATCGGACCGTCCACTGACACTCTGTCTCACTGATTGGACCGTCCACTGACACTCTGTCCTACTGATCGGACCGTCCACTGACACTGTATCTCACTGATTGGACCGTCCACTGACACTCTGTCCTACTGATTGGACCGTCCACTGACACTCTGTCTCACTGATCGGACCGTCCACTGACACTCTGTCTCACTGATTGGACCGTCCACTGACACTCTGTCTCACTGATCGGACTGTCCACTGATACTTTGTCCTATTCAAACATTTTATTTAAAGTATTTTCTCAAATCGTTTCCAGAGCAGCAACAACCAGCTCACATCGCTTTCTGAAGTGTTTTTTTTTTTTTTTTAGAAAAATTAAAAAAAATGGAAAGATTTCCACTTGAACAGGATTAAAATTCTCTCTCCACCTGTAGATTCTTGATAAGGTGGAGAATTTTAACTGCGATGATCAAAAGCAAACGAAGGAAAAAGAGAAAATTGGTCCAATTCATTTCCAGACTTTTTTCTTGGAAACTTTCTCTTTCTTTCTCTTCACACCTCTAAAAACTAAAAATCCTTCAACTGGATCAATCAGAGGCCAGATGCTGCAATGGAGGCTCTGCTTCATTTTAAGAGGCTGAAAACACAGAAATACAAAACATGTATTAATCTGCCGCTGAAAACAGTCCCAAACGAAAGCACCATCTCCTCCTGTCCGACTGGTCTGTGAGCAGCTCTTTCAGAAATCATTGAGAAGATTTAGATCTGCACACGAGCTTTGACTAACACAAGAGGAAAAACAGAATCAAATCTGAATTTGAACTTTAGAATAACAGAAAATAAAACGTGTGTGGTGACAACAGAGGTCGGACACGTCCCGCCCACAGAGACCTTCATCTGTCTGCTCGGCGAATCAGCGTTTCTCTGCTGAACTTTGAGTTCAGAGTGAAGCCAAAGCCGCCGATGTTCTGTCTGCGGCGCCAGGCGTCGCCTCATGAACACCAACAAACCAAAAAGATAGTTTTCTTCTTTTATTATGAAATAGTGCTACAATGTACATTGCATTTCCTCTCCTGACTCTCGGCTGTCTGCTTGTGTGTGTGTGTGTTCTGATCGTAACGCTGAAAACAAAGATGGTGAAGAGTTTGAGCTCCTCGGAGGTCAGAGGTCAGAGGTGCGACACAGGGAGTGAAATAATTATCCATCCTGACAGGTGATTTTATTCTGTGTTAAAATCTGGTTCTTCTTAAAAGCTTCTCTAGACAAAAATAGTCAATTCTTAAGACTGAATAGAAACATGGATCACTCGATCAGATGGACACTTATTCACGGAGCTCGTGTCGGCGGTCGGACTGTGCTGTCTGTCGACGTGAAGCCTGCGCTCCACGCGACAGACCGACCAAACCAAAGTCATGGAGGCGGGTGGGAAATAAAATTTAAAAAAAAAACAGAACGAAAGAAAGAAAATGAGGTAAAGAACAAAGAAAATCTGAAAAGTCTATTCAGTGTTTGGGAGGGCGGGAGCCGGGACGTCCTCTCCCGTCCCCAGTCCTTATTGGCCAGATTCACTTTGAGTGTGTGGAGGTGGAAAAACCTAGAGGGGTGACGAGCCAGGAGGGCCAATGGCAGGCAGGCAGGAGGAGGTAGAGCCAATCAGAAGGCCTGCTGGGCAGGATTGTAGTTGAATGTGGAGGGAACATGAGGTCTTTCTTCTAGTTTGTCATATTCCAGATGAAACTCCTGAAAACAGACACAGAGTCAGATTTACTGCCGCGTCAGGATGTGTCAGAGTGTCAGAACGTTAACGTCGGCCTCGCTCGTCGTTTTCTGTGTTTAATGATCCAAACATGACTCAAAACGCTCATTTTAAACAGTTCTGATAACATTTTACCGACTGGAGGACTTCAGATCAGTCAAGATGGTCTACAGTCAACAGTGTGTACAAATAAAGTGAGGCTGGACCGAGAGCTGTGGACCGAGACCTGCGGGCCGAGACCTGTGGACTGAGACCTGCGGGCCGAGACCTGTGGACTGAGACCTGTGGACTGAGACCTGCGGGCCGAGACCTGTGGACTGAGACCTGCGGGCCGAGACCTGTGGACTGAGACCTGTGGACCAAGAGCTGTGGACCGAGACCTGCGGGCCGAGACCTGTGGACTGAGACCTGCGGGCCGAGACCTGCGGGCCGAGACCTGTGGACCGAGACCTGTGGACCGAGAGCTGTGGACCGAGAGCTGCGGGCCGAGACCTGTGGACTGAGACCTGTGGACCGAGACCTGTGGACTGAGACCTGCGGGCCGAGACCTGCGGGCCGAGACCTGTGGACCGAGAGCTGCGGACTGAGACCTGCGGGCCGAGACCTGCGGGCCGAGACCTGCGGGCCGAGACCTGTGGACCGAGACCTGCGGGCCGAGACCTGTGGACTGAGACCTGTGGACTGAGACCTGTGGGCCGAGACCTGCGGGCCGAGACCTGCGGGCCGAGACCTGTGGACCGAGACCTGCGGACCGAGACCTGCGGGCCGAGACCTGCGGGCCGAGACCTGCGGACTGAGACCTGCGGACCGAGGCCCGTGGACTGAGACCTGCGGACCGAGACCTGCGGACTGAGACCTGCGGACCGAGACCTGCGGACTGAGACCTGCGGACCGAGACCTGAGACCTGTGTTCACCTTTAAACTGCGGGGTGACAGTGAATTCAATTAAAAGAAACCTGATCAGCAGATATTTGATAAGTGATTAACTGTCAAAGCTAAACTGAGCCATTTCAGTGAACTTTCACGGTGAAGATCGCACAGAGCTGCTTTGTTAACTGTCTATACGCTGGAACACATGAAGCTGTCAGAAAAACAAGCCGCCATCTTTCTAAGAACTGATTAAGTCTTGATCGTTTGAGCTTCTCAAATGTGACAGTTTGCTGCTTTTTCTCGTCTTAAATGCGACAGTAAAGACTGTCTCCCTTCCAAGACCTCTGAAGACCTCTGAAGACCTCTGCAGACCTCTGCAGACCTCTGCAGACCTCTGAAGACCTCTGCAGACCTCTGAAGACCATGTTTCAGATCACAGGATCCACTGAGGAAATGATCTGCAGATCAGTCCATAATGACGATGATCGTCAGCTACAGACTGCTTACATACCGACGAGTTCTGACATCGTCCTTTGTTGTGTTTTAGGATGAAAACAGGTGTGTGTGTGTGTGTGTGTGTGTGCGCGTGCGTTTACCTTGGCCACCTTCCTCCAGTTGAGGCAGTCGAAGAAGTAGTAGGTCCCTCTCTCGTAGGCGTTGGTCTTCAGCGTGGGCTCCATACCCGGAGCCCGGGTGATCCAAACCCGCTCCTCTTTATGGTACCTCCAGTCCCTGTTAAAGCTGACACACGCACGCATGCACACACACACACACATACACACACACACACACAGAATGTGATTGTGTTGAACCTCGTTAAACGTCTTCCTTTAATTAAGACAGAAAGCAAGAAGAAAATCTGTATATGAAGAAGAATAAAGAGGAAGTGACATCACAGCAAAGAAACTGTGAGAAACAGAAACTTACTTCAACTTTTCCCGTTTTCGTCAAAGTGTGTAGTTTGAGTTTGTGTGTGTGTGTGTGTGTGTGTGTGTGCGCGCGTGCGTGCTCTCACAGTTCTACTGCAGCCAGCAGTTGTAGTAGATCTCCTCCGTTCATGTAGTAGAGATAAAACAGCAGGTCTTCACCATATCGAGACAACTTGATAGCTGCTAACTGCAGACATGACAGAGCGGGACAGTTACAGGTTGACGTAGTTTAAGTGAAGACGTCTTCCACGTTACTAAAGCACGTCTCCAGACGAATTAAAGAACATGTACTGGGTGCAGCAGGATGAAGGACGTACCTTGTCCCTTATGTGGATGTTGGTTAAATACTCTGAGGGGACGTGGAAGTCTGCAGGAAGAGGAGGACAAAGTCACCACAGAGGGATCAGGACTAAAGAGGGACTAAACGTCTACGTCCTTTCTCTACGAGACATCGAGCTCACACACTCCACTGCTTTATGAAGCTGTTTCAGGAAACTGAACAAAGCGCCTGATGGATGTGAGTAAGTAATCAGACATTTGCTGCGGAGACTCACCGATGTCCTGCGGCCGACACGGAGCCGACGCCCACGGAGACGCAAACTTAGGATAGAGATTCCTGACAGAGACAGAAGACAGCGAAGCGTCAGACTCTCAGTTAGGTTTAGATAAGAACGCTTTGGCTGCGTGAGGAGACGACAGAGGGTCTGCGCTCGGTGGCAGCCTGACGTTTAAATGTGACGTGAAGTGATTTCGATGACATTTAACTGTTTTAAGGTTGAACTGAGTCTTTTTTTTCCTGCATAACGCATTCAATGACTGTTGGAAATTTGATAACTGGATGAATCAATAATGAAAATAATTGTTATTTTCAGTGACTTTACTGGTTTTGGGTTAAACTGAAGTCCACACAGATGAGCCAAGAGTGACGTGAACATCATGAGGAACATCATGATCAGTTTGGACAGACTGACTGCAGACTGCAGCTCTGAGCCGGTCTGAGTCTCTGGGTCTTAAACCTGGACCTGTGCACTGACCTGAGGTCTGTGTCGGCTATGTTACCTCCACGTAAACTCTGTGTGTGTGTGTGTGTGTGTGTATGTGTGTGCGTCTTCATCGTACTCAGGTGAGTTGAGGTTGAGGCCGAGCGTGGTGAGGTCGGAGCCCAGGGCCAGGTGGACCATGCCAGGGTCCGTCTCCGCCGCCCGGATGAACGTCAGCAAGCCGATCATCCCGAACTGGTCCGTTACCATGCCGACCGGGATGTTGGTCACACGGCCTGGGACACAGAGACAGACAGAGGACACGTGAGGGTGGCGTTGGCCAAAATCTGCCGTCACTCGTCGACGTGTGTGCATCTCACCGTCAGGAAGCACCTGAATCCCTTTCTTCTGCTGGTTGTTGTTGCTCGGCGCAGAGCTCTTATCACCGGGGAACTTTGGACCATCTGAGCTGGAGGCGGGCTTTCCTGAAGAGTTCAGATTCTGATTGGACAGAAACAGAGGGAAAAATAGTCCTAAGAAATGGGACGAATCAGGACACGAGCACACAGCATCATCGAGGGCAGGACATGCCGTGAAACAAGCAAATGAGCACAGAACTGACAGAAAACTGGACAGAAGACAGGAGGACAGGAGACGGAAAAAAGACGAGACAACAGCAGAGAGAAAAGAGAAAAACAGGAAAAGAAAGGTGAAGGTGAAAAGAAAAAGGGCTCTAACTGTTTTGCTGTCTTCGTTGGTGCTGGTGGGGTCTTTCGTTTGGTAGTTGGGCCCGGGGAGGGCAGGGAAGTCTTCGTTATGGATGGAGAAGTCCTGCGACTGCTCACTGGACGGCTTGGTGACCATGCCAACTGGAAAACCGGAGCAAAGAGCAGTGAGCCACGTGCTAACGCTAACGCTAACAACCATTATAACGGAAGAATTGAATTAATAATAGAGCGACAGCCACACAACAGAAGCAAAAACCTGCACACACACAAAGATTCACCGCCATGAGTTCAAGAGTACGAATATTTTCAGAAGGAACTCGCGACTGAAGTCTGAGTGCAGAGACACACGTTTCAAAAAGTGACGCCTGGAAAAGAGCAAATGAGCTGAAACTAAGAAAATAATCAATAAAGTACATAAACAAACATACAAGAGACAGAAAAACAAACTTACATAAAGAAATCAGGGTTTGCACGACCTAACCTACACTGCTGAATGAACGCACACACACACACACACACACAGGGCTCTGTGTTACCGTAAGGGGCCCGACCAGCCAGCGGGTTGAGCAGTGGGGTGGGATTTGAACCTCCGTCCCTCCGACTCCTGTCCGCTAACGCCGGGAAATCTGACAGGTCCAACCCCGTCACGTTCTCGCTGCCGTCTAGACCAGAAGCAAAGCGACAGCCATGGTTTCAACGAAGTCAGCGACAGAGGCTTTAACCGAAATGTCAGACTTCAAGCTTCAGCAGCTCAGAACAGGAGCTAAAGCGTCGCCTCAGAGGGAAACAGGAGCTGTGTGTTTGGGTACCTGTGCCATTAAAGATGTTGTTGGATAGGGAGTTGTTCATATTGAAGCCTGGATTCCTGTTCACCCCAAACCCTGACATACTGACACACACACACACACACACACACACACACACACACTAATTAGAAATGAGTTTCAGCCTGGGTTCACTGTTTTCATGCTGATTAAGGAGTGTTTGGGCAGAGATACAAGGTCTTCATATCTGTGAATGAACATTTATGTCAACACGTTTTTAATTGGGAGTGTGTGTGTGTGTGTGTGTGTGTGTGCGTGTGTGCGTGCGCGCTACCTGTTAATAGTGAAAGGCTGCCGTGCTTGCTGCTGTTTGGGCATCCCGATGATGCTGGGTGACGACCGGCTGGGACTCCCCATGCTGCTGCTCCTCCCTGCTCCTACACCGCCGCCTCCTCTCTCTCCTCCGACTCCCCCGACCATGCCGCCCGTCTGCCCTGTCGGACCCCCCACCTGCTGGCTGTGGTTCAGCACGCTCCGGCTGCTCATCGGCAAAATACCCCTGCAGAGAGGAGGAGGAGGAGGAGGAGGAGGAGGGGGAGGAGGAGGAGACACAAGCAAACTTGTAGATGGTTTAAAGCGAACAGAGAAAGACGTCTTCGTCTCTAAACGTCAGCTCATTCATGAGTGTGTTGTACCTGCTCGGCGAGGGAGGCGTGTGCATTGTGCCAGTGCTGGGTGTACTGGCATGACTGGGGAGCTGGCTGGCAGACTGGTTCAACCCACTTCGACTTAACTGAGGTGCCGCGCTGCTGTTCATACCCCTCATGGGAAAACCCAAAGCACCTATGACAAGAGGAGAGACGGTGAGGACACGTCGATTCTCTAGAAGAAGAGTTAAAGGTTTCAGGGTACAGCAGGAAAACTACAACCTGAAACCTGGAGATCCATGTTAACAGATGTTTTTGAGTTCTTAACTGTCCAAGAGAACAACAGTGACAATCTGTGAGTGTGTGAGCAGGTGAAAGCACTTTGTGAGAAAACATTAAAATAAGGTGGGGAATTATGTAAACTTAAAGAGGTTGAATACCATATTTAATATCATACAGTTCTATGTACAGAAGCTAAAGGACTTTGGTATGAAAATCTGCATTTTTAATGTATCCTGCATCATAAATACACGCCAGGCATTTTTAACAAAATACACTGACTCAAAGTCTGAAGAAAATTCAGCTTCCCTCAACTAACATGGTGGTGGTTCCCAAGGAATTGTTGGAATTGGTGTTGCCTGTATGGACTCTCACGGCCAGACATGATTTTTACGGACGACAGCCACCAAGTGGAATAGCACTGAACCATCGATTCACCTCACACACACAAACACACACACACACACACACACACACACACACACACACACACACACACACACACACACACGAGAGCAGCTCTGCCAGCGTCTACGTCTTAAACGGTTTTCTAAAGCAGCGTCAGAGACACAGCTGAGATCGGTCAGCTGGGGCTGCTTGTGTTTGCGGTGCTGATAGAGATTTTTGGGATTGAAGACTGACAAAGACGTGTCCACTGCAGACCTTCACCTCATCACGACGCCGCTCTCTATCACAGAGAATAAATTAACCAAAACACGTTCCACCCTCACTCTGCATCACAAAGTATGATTAAACGTTTCTATGGGGATTATACTTCAAGCAAAACACAGTGTGACAGTGTGTGAGACATCCGTCTAGTGTTGAGGTGATATCAGCGGGAGAAATCCACACTATAAATCCAAAGGGACACTCCAGGCGTCGATAGTGCGACCTCATTTAAGTCCTCACGTTGACCGTGAATTGAGCTTTACGATGCTTTTGAGTGGGGAAAGAAATAACATGACTGAAACACATGTACACATTGTCCCTTATTAGCTTGTCCTGAGGCCTCAAACGGAGACAGGTGAGAACGTGTGTGGCTTCGTCTTACTCTGCGGGCCGTATAAACTGGCTCCTAGCTGTGACAGCTGACCCGTGGAGGAAGCAGAGGAAGATGCCAGCATCTGAAGATAGAGGAAGCACAGAACATCCTTCAGTTTTCCACACAACGCTGTCTTTTTGTTAACCATAAACAAAATGGATAAAGACCCCATCTACACAACAGTATGACAGGTAGGTGATGTGTTCATTTTTTACATTTAAACCTCCACCCTGTAGTAAAATCTACATCTGTCTCCCATGAAGACATTCAGTTACGGAGGTGGTTTGGTCTGAGGTTTATTCTCAGCAGCACAGACGCTACTGAATGATCACAGACGTATTCCAGGAATATTTCAGGCACAGTGTGTTTCTATGATCCTCTCACTCTTAGGTGACTACGCCTAACTGCTTGCCACAGGCTACAATATGGCATCAAATTGAATATTTACAGTATGTAGTTTAGAAAATATCACAGATCCAATATGACATTGGCAGGTGGGACTGAGAGAAAAAGGCACAATTCTAAATGTGTCAGCTCCTTCAGCACCACGGACAGTGACGTGGATTTATCAGTACACACCACTGACACACTGCTGATACTTCAGCTTCTTTCGGTCATGTCGCTAACAAGAGGGACGGCATGTCCCCTCATATCACCTGCTGAGTACGAGCCTCCAGAGAAGCTGACCCCCATCACACTGTCTAACAGAGGTAATACACACCTGTCTGCACAGTGGTGGGTATCATGTTCAGACTTCAGTACAAGTGTTGGTACAATACTTGAGATTCCGCATGGATGACAAAACTGTTTTTTCTACCCCTTACTAAACACGTTTCTCGATTGCACGTAGTCTAAATACAACTTGAAAGTAGAAAAAAAGGTGCAATTTCTACACATTATGTTTGGCAGCAAAAGGACATTTCAAAGAGACAAGATCTGGGGGAATGTGGGGAAAAATGATCGAGACACGAGAAAGAAAAAAAAAAGGAAAAAAATCAACCTGTCACATGACCCACATTGCAGCACAACCAGACATCTTTATTCAATCCATATCACTGGTATGTATGACACAGCCTGCAGTTTCGCTCTGCAACCACTTTCTCTTGCAGGAAAAACACTTAACTTGGTACTTTTGTGGGTTACGTGATCCCAGAGATTACAGTGTGGAACTACAATTAAAATCTGACATAATTACAGTCCTCAAAACTTAAAAGAAAAGTATTACTGTGAGCTTGAATGGTTACTTTTCTCCACACTGTAAAGACCTGAAGTGGGTCTTAATAAATAACTTACATCCTTGTCAGCGCGGTGTGGAGGGAACATGGACTGTTGGGTGTAGTAGAGGCTGGAGTCGTCCGCATAGTCGCTCTCTACCCCTCCCTCCATAAACTTCTTCCGGTTAGCACCAAACATACCGTGTGTCACCTGAGAAAGCAAACACAGGAAATGGTCACACTGACTGCCAGACTGAAGCTGCAGCAACATAAATCAGCTCCTTCCTGTCACACCTGCAGTCATTCGCTTAAACTGTGATTCATAACGGTGTCTTCAGATTCATTTAAGATGCTGTGAATAAAACAAACGTCAGAAAAATTCGACGTGCATGTAACCCAACAAATGCCTTAATTTAAAACATGCCTCTGCGTGTCTGGGTCCGCAGACATTACGCTCAGATACTCACACAGAGACTGGTTTCGAAACCCTTAAAACAAAACATATAAGTTACACAAAACAAGTCAGATTTGTTCTTCTTGTTTCAGTTTCCTGTTGCGTGTTGGCCCATCCATCCCAGATGCTGCTTTCTCTGATACACAATGCATACTGTTCATTTAGGAGGTGTGTCAGTTGTGCTTACTCGAACCTGTTTGCAGCTTTAAATAACTAAAACTTCACAATTATGATTTCACGTATACTTCTTAGAGTTGGAATAAGAGTAGGTTGTAAGAACTATGTACTCAGGTCCTACTTGAAGAGTGCTGATCACAGATTAACCTGCAACACTGTGTCAACCATGATGTCTATGTGAAGTAACACCACAACCTCCAGCAGAAAATGCGTTGCTGCTGCTGCTGAAACACAGGTCCTGGGTTCTTCATACAGGATCTTTACATAGAGATCGTTCATATCAAACCTATAATGTGTGAAAGAGTGACAACCTCAGAAAAAGGGCTCGGGTCTGTCACCAGACTGCTATGTCCCTATGGTGGCACTGTCGCCTCACAGCAAGAAGGTCCCAGGTTCGATTCTCGCTGCGGGCACCGGGTGTGTCCTCCACCATGCCTTCGGTGCCTGCTGCTCGAGGAGGGCCTTTCTGTGTGGAGTTTGCATGTTCTCCCCGTGTTCACCTGGGGTATCCTCCGTAAAAATACCATCCACTAAAAACATGCAAGAAGATCACCACCTGACCAATGGTGATGACAAGATGGGTCCCCGGGCGCCAGTCTGGCTGCCCACCGCTCCTGGTCTGCCGCGGAGGAGGGATGACCAGGATGGGTTAAAGGCGGAAGTCAAATTTCACCTCGTGTACAGTGCTCGCATGTGTGTGACAAATAAAGGGGAATGTCTCCCCCCGATTCTTCTTCTTCTTCTTCTCTCTGAGGATCTGAGCAAAACTCTGAACAATGGTCACAGTACCAGAATATCACCTGTACCTGCACCTATACCTGACTTACATCACGTTTAACAGCTTATGCAAACTTAGCTGCTGTAGCAGGAGTCATTCCTCCAAACATGAGGCGATGTAAACAGTTTGAGATTGAACATAGATCCCACAGGATTACTTTTGTTTAGTTAGCCAGACATCCACAATCCCTGTTAGAAGCGACCCAATGTGTAACAGCTATACCCAGCGAACGGCTAATTGAGCTCTACCACGCTTGTGAGGTTATAAAGTGCATATTATTGCTTGCAAACCAGCGTATTTGCGGTTAGAAAACCCCCTAAACCCTGTTCTATCGGCTGAGTGGTTTTCAAGCTCCACTTTTCTTGTTGTAAAGCAACACTGAAGGTACAGCAGTGTCGCAAAAGGCTAGCTAATGTTAGCCGTGCAAGCTAATGCTAGCACCGACAATCTGTCTGGTTTACCGTAATTATACCAAACTACCCGCTGCTTTGTTGATAACAGTAATGAACCGACTTGTCCTGATTTGTGCTGTACTAGTGAGAGGCACATACATAATAACTATAAGCTGGCATTACCTTGTTATCTGTAAAATGAACCAGGAGCTAATGCTAGCCGACTAGCGCACGTAAGCGAGCAGCTAGTTCTATAGGAATGCATTGGGACGTTAGCGTGAGAGCTAATGCTCACTACCAAGCAAGCTATTCGGCTAATCGCAATGTAAGAACGCCACGGCAGGGACAGCTGTGAGCGGTTATAGCAAAGTCTGGCAAGATGAAAACACCGTTTTTAATGTGGTCATTTAGACAGGCCACCGTGCAGAAGGGACCAGCGGGCAGGTGTGTTTTTGTTCGGGTTTGGGCCTGCTGCGCCTCCGTCGGTTAACGTTAGTTCCCCAAAACAACAACATAAAGCAACGAAACCGGACTGCTGGGTTTTGAGTCGTGTTTTCCTCTTTCCTTCGCCGCGTGGTTCCGTACGAACCACCGTGCGAGCAGAGTTTTCTTTAAATGAGGTTCTGGTTCGTCCCTGTTGAGAAAATAAATTAAACGAATAAAAGAAGGAGCTTACCGCATCAATCTTTCTTCCCCGCTACAATCCAAGATGGCCGTCATCTCTTCGCCAATCAGCGAGGATGCTGGGATGCCTTTCGCCTCTGACCCCTGATTCTCCATCACTCCGCTCCACTCCGGACTGTACTGCTGTACTCTAGTAAGGTACTTGGCTATACTACATATATCCTACTGTCTGGCGTCTGAATCACTCTTATTTACTGTAATCTGTCCTGTATTTCTACTGTCTGACCTCTGAGGCCCCATCACTTTATTTTGTACTGTATTCTGACCTCTGACCTCTGAACCTCTGACCTGTGAACTTCCATTTCCACTCTGCTCTCCACTTTACTGTTCTCTGTACTCTTTACCTCTGGATTACTGACTGATCAAAGTGGGTTTGTGTGTCTTTACTAACATTTCATGGCGCTTAAATGCACATTTTTACCCCTTCAACGCACAGCGCTGCTCTTTAGTGACCTGGGACTTTTGTATATTACACATTTTCTAGTAGATAAATTAAGCACCCAACTACCTGGAATTCATTACACCGTTTATTTCAAACAAGTGTAGCCGGTAATATTGTAATTCCCCCTTTGGCCGCATGATGCCGCTGTTGTATCACTCTGACTATCAATGGATACAGACTGTTGAAAAAATGTAACTGTTTCTGTTTTGTCCAGCACCCAACCAGTTTCTGTGGACATTATCAGATGCCAGAAACTGTAGAACAGGATTAAAGGTGAAGAAAAAGAGGATGAAGCGACATAGTGCCGATTAGGCAAGCACTGCCATTTCATGTTTAGTGTCCAGGGGCCTCATTTATAAAACATTGCGTAGAATCCATACTAAAAGTGTGCGTACGCCCAAAAGCTGAAAATGGCGTACGCCAAAAAATATTCGGATTTATAAAACGTGCGTACTCACACCTGCACGCAATTTTCCCTTTATAAATCACACTCCACCTGGAAGATTGCGCAGGTGGATTCACCTCACATCCCGCCCCCGACACACCCACATTTTACCATGAATGGTCAATGCAAAGTACCTCATGAATGACTTTGCATATAAATATACCTGCTGATCAATGGCATTTTACGTTCGATCATGGCAGAGAAAAGAAAAATAAATTTTACGGAGACTGAAATCGAGGTGCTTGTGGGTGAGGTGGAGGCCAGAAAGGATATTTTGTTTGGTGGTCACGGTAGTGGCGTCACGAATAAAATAATAATAATTTAAAAAATGAGTGGCGGCACGTCGTCACCGCAGTGAATAGTTCCAGTGCCACAGCGCGATCTGTGGCAGAAACTACAGATCCCTACACTACTGTGCGTCAGGATGAATGAGTCATGTGCTGACCCAGGCCACCGTGCCACTACATTCGTCAAGATCATGTCCGAGGTACAAATAATTTGTACATTGAGTGAATGCACATTTTTTCGATTCACATAAGCAAATTCATTTTCACTCTGAGCCCTTATAGCAATGTGAGTGCAGTCAATTGCGCCGATTACATTTGGGAAAACCGGACATTGCTGCAAATTGCCTTTTAATGTTGGCCTGTTCACCCACAGTGTAAGGAAACCTGACGTATCGACTGATCATTTTTATAATGCCATCCAAAACGGCTGGCATTATGGCGCTGAGGGATGGCTGCGATATCCCAGACCTAAGGACATAATTTAACTGAATTATACCCAAAAGGGGCTTTAGACAGACAATGTAACATTATATAATATTAATCATATCAAACACTTACCTGTCGGCTAATTCCCGCTGAAAGGAGCCAGTCGCCAGAAACCCCAGAGTGGTCAGCACCTGGATATGCACCGGGGTGGCGCGGTTCCGGCGAGTGGGTCTATCTAACACTGGGCCCAGTTCAGCACATAGATCCAAGAGCACCGCTCTAGGGAATCTAAATCGGCTTATTAGCCAGTCATCATCATGGGCCAGGGAATCTCCGTGGTCCCGAAAACTTCTCTCCATCCTGATCCTACCGTTTGCGTGATCTTCCAGCAGTGCCAGCGCATCCATTGTGCAGCATTACGCACGAGTGTCACCGCGCTATTTATATGCTTACTCAGCAAATTGAATGATTGTTACACACCTTGTCACAATTAATACTAATCCATCAGTGTCATCCACCGCTCTGTATCATTTGAAGATGGAAGTATGATATATGAACATTGTGCATACAGCAGTAGGCCTAACGGCTCACTAAAGGAACACATCTATAACACTGCACACTTGGGTGTTTATGATTACGCGGGTCTATAAGTCTGATATGTGATGACATTAAATGTATGAGATCAATCTGGCTTCAATTCACCACCTCACCATCTGCACCGCCAGTTTCCCCGTCTCCAAAATGTTCGTACGCAAGCATCAAAGTTGGCGTACCGGTGCGCACATTCTCACGCTAAGTTTATTTTTATAAATCACAACCTTTGCGTAGGAAGTTGCGTACGCAACTTTCAAGCCCCTTTTTGTGCGTAAGCAAGTTTTATAAATGAGGCCCCAGACAATTAAGGAGATTAGAAAGTCTCAAGTTTTCTACAGAAAAAGACTCAGGTGAGGCGAGAGCAAAGGGAAGGACTGCTGGTGGAGTCAAATCATGAGAGACACCACTCTATAGGTAACCAACATAAGAGGGTATATATCACATGTATATTTATAAGATAAGATAAAATAATCCTTTGTTTATCCCACAGAGGGAAGTCTGCGGCGCCTCGAGCCTGTCAGTAAGAAGCATCAGTAAATAATAATAATCATGAGGGTAAGAGTTGAATTCACATTACTGCACATTGGGCATATTGATACCACATGAGTCAGTCAGCCTCAGGGCAGGCTCTTTGTGCTGCGCATGCTCAGTGTCGAGCACAGTAATATAGCCAATCCTGTGTGAGCAACAGTGGAGATAATTTGCATCTCAAGCATAAATATAAAGCATTCAGACCAAGAACGTGTCATCAGTTTCAAAGCTTGAGCTGAAAATGCCTGACCAGGTGAAAATCTCCAAGAAGGGCTCTAAGAAAGCAGCTTCCAAAGCCACCAAGCCGGGCAAGAAGAGGAGAAAGAGCAGGAGGGAGAGCTATGCCATCTATGTGTACAAGGTGCTGAAGCAGGTGCACCCTGACACTGGGATCTCCTCCAAGGCCATGATGATCATGAACTCCTTTGTGAGTGACATCTTTGAGCGCATAGCTGGGGAGGCCTCCCGTCTGGCTCATTACAACAAGAGGTCCACCATCACCTCCAGGGAGATCCAGACTGCTGTCCGCCTGCTGCTGCCAGGAGAGCTGGCCAAGCACGCTGTGTCTGAGGGCACCAAGGCTGTGACCAAGTACACCAGCTCCAAGTAAAAACCCCAAACCAGCTAAACAAAAGGCTCTTTTAAGAGCCACCCACTTCAGCCAAGAGCTCGCTTCCTGTTCAGAAATGAACCTTATAAACCTAAAGTTGTGTTCACTGAACAAAGTGAGAGCACTCCCACATCCTGCAGCGTCACACTGTCTGTCTGCTGTTTGTGTGTTAATTTCACTGCTGTACAAGTTCATGGTTAAAGTACATTATGTATTATAGTTTAATCCACAGCTAGTAGAAAACTACACACAAAGTACAACACCTCACTGAGGAGAGAACCAGCTCAATAAAATGGACATGTTAGAGCTTGTACTCCTACATACTGAGCTTTTACTGTTCACTCTGCAGTACTCCTATCTGTACTTCTGAGTCCATCATCTCGTTAGTGATTAACTGGATATTCTTGTGCATTGAAGTTAACTCACTCTTTATATGATAATTTCATAAAGTCAAACTTCAGTCAGACTTTAACTTCTCAAAACTGAGGAGGCAGTCATCACAGTCACCCCAAACTATCAGTGTCTAGCTGCAGTAACAGTCTCTGTCTGCATATTTCTTTTTGAGTTCTAGGTTTCTAAAAAAGCTTTGTACCTGAGAGTTACTTATGTCTCATAAAAAGGCCTTAAATCTGCTTTTAAAAGGAATTAGGAAGCATTCAATCATGAGAACCGTCAGACGGACATACATATTCTGGAACTTTTTAATAGAATTAAGAAAAAGAAATAACTACAATAATACTAATACGTTCGTATTCTTACTGAACTAACTCAGAATCTATCTTCTATCTGAACGTGCCTTCAGGTTTCCCGCGTTGGGGCGGGCTTTTGAATTTGAATTTTTCTTCTCCAATAGATGACGAGCTGCAATGCGCGCGCGCCTCTCCTCGGACCAATCAGAGCTCACATCGCTCCGGCAGATCCCGTATAAAGCCGCTGCTCGCAGTCAGTCTGTACGACTTCTTCCCCTGTGAACACAGAGAAGACTAACAGACCAAAATGGCCAGAACCAAACAGACAGCCCGTAAATCTACCGGAGGCAAAGCTCCTAGGAAGCAGCTGGCGACCAAGGCTGCCCGGAAGAGCGCTCCCGCCACCGGCGGAGTGAAGAAGCCTCACCGCTACAGGCCGGGTACGGTGGCCCTGAGGGAGATCCGCCGCTACCAGAAGTCCACCGAGCTGCTGATCCGCAAGCTGCCCTTCCAGCGCCTGGTCAGGGAGATCGCCCAAGACTTCAAGACCGACCTGCGCTTCCAGAGCTCGGCCGTCATGGCCCTGCAGGAGTCCAGCGAGGCTTACCTGGTGGGTCTGTTCGAGGACACCAACCTGTGCGCCATCCACGCCAAGAGGGTCACCATCATGCCCAAAGACATCCAGCTGGCCCGCCGCATCCGCGGAGAGAGGGCTTAAGCTGACCTGAGACCAGTTAACCAACCACACAAAGGCTCTTTTAAGAGCCACAAAAAACACTGAAAGCGCCGCGTCCTCAGCGCAGAAACAGTGATCTCGTGTGATCAGCTGATTATTTCATAAACACAGTGCAGTGTCACGGTATTGTAGAAAATATGAGTCTGAACAGCGGCTGCAGGGGAGCGAATACACCCCCCGCCCGCTGGTCAAAGACTGGAACAGCCAGTTTTATTATAGATTTTATCATTTTGTAATACACTCAAGACTGTCCTGAAGCAGTGCAGCCATGGGAAGAGAAAGAAGTCAATTCATCTTAGTACATGCATCAATTCATATAATAACGTAAAATTAATAGTATTACTATTAGTAGTGGTAGTATAATTTGGTGTAGTGTATTGTGGGAATTTAACATGACAATATGATGGAATCTAATTTTGTCAAATGTTCGAGGTGAGGGGCTGCGAACACGAAGGAGCCGTGAATTTCATGCCTCCACATGGATGAGGTGGTGTTGTACCCCAGTTCTTTAGCACACAACAAACACAAGTACATAATGTCACTGACCGTGGACTTTATTGGGAGACATCACATGAAAAGGTTTCCATCTGATGATGGTCTGTCTGTCTGTCTGTCTGTACTCTAGGATACTGGAACCAACCTCACAAACCTTAATGTTTTACACATTATCTGCAATACTGCACACACAGTCTACAGTTTATACATTATGATAATATCATATAGTATATAGTTACATTTAGTTATTTTTATTTTTAATAAACTGTTATTCCTGTTTCTAGTTATCTTAGTTACTTTTGTTACTTATTGTACTCAATACACAGTGTATACTGCAGTTGTTTAATTCCTACTGCAACAAAATAATTTCCTAAAATGGGATCAATAAAGAAGCAGTCCAAGATCTAAAGTGAGTCACTTCAATTTACATGAACAAGCGTCTCGTGCAACGTGAATCCCCATCACAACAGGAGTAAGAGTCATGGACATATTTTACTCATGTTGTGTATCGATGATGCAGCAATGAAGTGAAGATGATGAAGAAGTTCTCCGCCGATACTGTCTTGTTCATATATAAACAGGTTTATTAAAACAAGTACAGCATCTCAGACAGCATGCGATGTCTGGGTGGTTTCAGCCAATAGAAGCAACACACACATACAGCATCTCGAACATGCATTATATAGGGGAGTTGTGTTGACACAACTAAATACAGAAGGTTAGAAAAAACCTAATATGGTCGTAGCAGAACATATGTTGCACAACAGGTGAGGGCCTAATATAATCATGGCCTCTCCACCTTTAGGTTAAAGGTATTTACGAGCAACAAGAATCTCCAAGCTCTGGGGGAAAGGATGCCCAAAAAGATGAGCAGATACTACACTCCAAAAGACATTAAAATACTCTGACCACCAGTGGGAGAAAAAACAACAAAACAAACATGTAAAAAATTAAAGATGAAGTTACAGAAATGGGAAAACTTTGAAAACCTTCATCCTGTCCAAACTCAAGTTTGTGGCATCTCACATCCTTCCCTCAGATAATTTAAGACAGAGCCAAACAAGTGGAACACACTGCTGGTTTAACTTGACAGTGAGAACACGGCTGTGTGCTGTGGAGCACTGGATTAAAACATCACCATCTGCAGAAGATCAGGCCATGTGGAGGTAAACATGGCACGTTCCAGACCTCCGATCTGCTCACAGGCCAGAAAACAAAATGGATGTTGATCATCCTTCATTATTTTATTATTATTATCATCATTATTTACTGTGTTGTCTTTCATCCTACCTCACTGCCATCATGAGTCATTAATGCCTACAATCACAGAGCTAAGACAGGTTGGGGGGGTTACAGACACAGATGCACATACACACAGCTGGACAGACCAAACACTGGAAAGGTGAGAAAATTAGTGACTGCAGGAAATGCAGCAAAAATTACTCATGTATAAAATATATTTTGTACACAAGTAATTTATTTTACATTGTTTTGGTAATTAAGTAATTCAAGTAGCAAAAAATCTGAAGAGCCTCTTTTAGGAGAACCGGCTCTCATAAAAGAGCCGGAATCCTCATCACTGATAGACACAGGTGAGCCCGCTCTTTGTTCAGGAGGTGTGTGGCTCTTAAAAGAGCCTTTTGTTTGTTTGTTTGTTTGTTTGCTTGTGATCCGGATCTTTACTTCTTGGGGACCTTGTCGGACTTCTTGGGCAGCAGCACCGCCTGGATGTTGGGCAGCACGCCGCCCTGAGCGATGGTCACTCCGCCCAGCAGCTTGTTAAGTTCCTCGTCGTTGCGGACCGCCAGCTGCAGGTGACGCGGGATGATGCGGGTCTTCTTGTTGTCACGTGCGGCATTTCCAGCCAACTCCAGGATCTCAGCTGTCAGATACTCCAGCACTGCCGCCAGGTAGACCGGAGCCCCGGCACCGACGCGTTCGGAGTAGTTGCCCTTTCTCAGCAGCCTGTGGACACGGCCGACTGGAAACTGCAGCCCAGCACGAGACGAGCGGGACTTGGCCTTCGCCTTAGTCTTCCCGGCACCTTTTCCACGTCCAGACATGTTGCTTTCTCTTCTTTGGTTTTTAGTTCTTGACAGAATACAGATGTGCGCCAGCTACACCTCATTTATAGGGCGACCAGCTGCTCAGTGATTGGATACAGTAGACGCAACTATGACCGTCCAATCAGAAGAGAGCTTGTATAACGGTACAGCGTTAACCACAAGGTTTCCGCTTCGCGCGCTCGTGGCTTCATGGAGACCGATCCTGCTCATTAATGGCAGAAACGTGTGACTCAGTCCTGCCTTTAGTTGGTTGATTATGATTATGATAAAACACAGGGCAAAGACTTTTGGCAAATAAACAGGTTTTTTATTAACTATATATTAATACAAATAATAAAATAATGTAACAAAAATAGAAATTAACAACGTAAACAACACAACAAAAAATACTTTACATTGCACACAGATCTTTGTGGAAAAATAAACTGAGTAGTGCAAATAAAATGTCATCTACAACTGGCTGTCATTTGGCTCTTTGCTCACAAGTCCTCCAAGGAAGAATCCCTTTTGGTTTTGTTCCCATGTTGAAAACAGATTGAACTGTTTTTGTTTGGGAACAGTGACATGTTGACATGTTGCCCTTTATTGCACTTCTTCTCTGACTTACTAACTGTCCCGCTTTAGAAAAAAATCCTTTCTGCAGGTACAGATGTTGCAATTACTCCCAGCTGTTTCTTTGCAATCTTGTTCAGAGACAGAAATGTCGGCTCATTCATTTTCCACCAAAGAAGTGGGTCTGGAGGTGGGAGGTGCGCTGTTTGCACACGGCACAGACAGATGTGGACAGGCACCTTGGTATCAATACTATCAATATTTAGATTGATACGCCCAGCCCTAGTCGATGCAGTCAAAATCCCAAAACAACAACAACAACAACAATAATAATAATAATAATCACAGGAGGTTTCTGTTGTGTTGCGGTGTTACAATACAAATCACAGCTGCTCCTCTGTGGAAGGTTCCGGTACTTTCATGTCTTCATGTCTGTCCTAAATTTGGGTCTTTTGGTCTGATGTTCTCACTGCCTGCCTTCTCAGCTATTTTGGCCACCCTCATCATCATCATCTTCATCATGGATCTTGTTCTCCAGTGTTTATAGATTAGATTAGATTATACAAAAGTAGGATTAAGATATCCAGGATAAGTGACTGGGCTGAGTTCAACCAATCCGAAACACGGGTGTCCAGGCTTGATCGGTTGCACAAAGACCAAGCCAGGATGAGCAGACACGGATTCATCAAGCCAGGTGAAACCTATCCTGGATAAGTATGTGCCCGCGGCTTCCTCAAATAGACCCCGCCATCGATCACAGATTCACCGATTCACCATGGCAATTTTCCATATATATATGTATACGGGGGAAAGCGGCTTTTGTGTGTGTGTGTGTGTGTGTGTGTGTGCGCGTGCATGTAGATTAAACATGACTGGGCCGAAACGGACATGGCAGCAAGTCAAGATTAAATACAACATACAACAAACATCTTGCAGAATGGTAAGTGTCCTGACTCATACTTAAGAATACACATTAACCACTTTTTACATCATAGCTGTGTCATGAATGTCACTCTATTCATGAGGTTGTGATGATGAGATTTTGTATGGACAGGTGAATTCTCTGGTGTCTTGCTGGGGGACTAGTAAGTGGAAGTGCAGTAAAAATAAAAAGCATGAGTGAACAGATGAGAATGCAGTGTACATAAACAAGGTGGTGAGAGGGTGGTGGGGGTTGGGGGTAAACAGTCCATGGTGTTGGGGTGGGAGCTCCTCTACAGACCTGAAACCAACGGTTTCAACATTATTCAACGAATTAAAACAAACAAAACTTTCTTTATCTCACGATAAACATGAAGAGTTTGAAAAACTAGTCTCATCAGCTGAACATGAGCGGACATGAAGCGAACCGCAGCAGGCAGCACTTCCGCATTTCAACGACAACGGAAACAGGAGAGCCAAGAGTCACCGTGAAACGGCTCAAATCAACTGTCTGAGAAAAATCCATGAAACAAAAGACTGGAGAGGCTCGACTCTCTCCGTTCCGCTCTGCTCTCTCGTCTGTTCTTCAGTCATTTAACCTTCTTTAACCGTAAACGTCTCTCAGGACACGGAGACACTGAAGTAGCTGGATATACATCCGGGTTCTTCGTGGACGTTCAGTTACTTTAAACATAATCAGGGTGATAGACGTATTCGACGTGATGCTTGCAAACGCACGTGAGCTGTCTGAATGAATGAACAAACGAACGAACGAAAACACCTTAGAGACCTCCATGACCAATGAAATGACATTTGCTTAAGAAAATCGAGGAGCGGCTCTCTGTGCGTCGTGGTTGGCTCTTAAAAGAGCCGTTTGGTTTGGTCTTCCGGGTCGTGTGTGAGAGGTTTAACCGCCGAAGCCGTAGAGGGTGCGGCCCTGCCTCTTGAGCGCGTAGACCACGTCCATGGCGGTGACGGTCTTCCTCTTGGCGTGCTCGGTGTAGGTGACGGCGTCCCGGATGACGTTCTCCAGGAAGACCTTGAGCACTCCGCGGGTCTCCTCGTAGATGAGACCTGAGATCCGCTTGACTCCGCCGCGGCGGGCCAGGCGGCGGATGGCGGGTTTGGTGATTCCCTGGATGTTGTCACGGAGAACCTTCCGGTGACGCTTGGCGCCTCCTTTACCGAGTCCTTTTCCTCCTTTTCCACGGCCGCTCATCGTGACTGACACTGTACTGCTTCAAAGACAAACTGATGCAGGATCAGTGAAGGGGACGGGATATAAGTCCTCTTTGCGGACGTGTTAGAACACCATCTGCTGCTGAAACCACAGAATATTTCCGGCTGAGAAAAAAATCCTTCAAATTAAAAACGTGTGTAGCTGTCCAGGCGTGTCCTCCTTACACATCAACATGGAGTGAACATCTCAGCTGATACTTTGAGTTTTATTTCCTTTAAATATGTATTCAGCTGTAACCTGGCCCGTAGGTGACAGGATCTGAAGAAGAAATATAGATATGTTTATTAATCATGACAAATATTCCTGATAGAAAATTGACTGTAACCTCCAACTGGACATTTAAGAAATGAACCCGAACGACGTGTTTCTGCTCTGTAGAAAATGGAATGTATCATTACATTAAACTGTTCATTTCAATAGTTTCACTAGTCTGTTATCCGGTTATATTTCACATCTTTAACTTGGTCACTGGAACACTTTTGGTGGACTCGAGCAGGAGGACAGACCTCAAACATCTGATGTCTTTCAGACAGAAAAGACACAGATTCTGTTCAAAGTACACGTCTGTATTGACTCATGTATTTCCTGAATGTCTTCATCAAAATTCTGATCACAAATCACTGAAATCGGACACGTCCCAGCAGTGTCTTCAGCGTCTGACAGTGTCCTGTGTGGCGGGGACGATCACTTACAGAAGGACATTCACACTTTGTGTCTTTGAATGAGACACAATCACATTTCCATTCATTTGTAACGTTACGGTGAACGTTGTGCGTCAGTCCACTCACGGAGAATACAAATGTCCCCGAATGCAACAGGAAGTTCTGGATGTTAATGCTGTTTTAGTAACGTAAAAACAGCATTCTGGTAACGTTAATTGCTCATTAATATTCTTAGAACACTGTGGAAAGTTCCGGGAATGTTACTGGAACGTTTCTGTTGGCATGGAAACGCTTGATAATCGGAATATTTCCAGTCAGGTTGAAATGTTTGCTTTGCTAACAGTAACTTCATTCCACCGGTAACTGGCGGAGTTACACCTCCATTGAGAGACGTTACTTCAAATCACAGGCGTCGCGCGGCGCATGCGAGCCAAATGCGACGCGCTGATTGGGCCGCTCATCACGCCGCAAACGTGACGTTTGAAATCAGGCCTCCGCTCAACGCGTTTAAAATCATTGTCATATATTTTCCTTTCAGAAATTGACTTTAGGTGAGAGGTTAGATTATTATAGAAATAAAAATACTCGGTTTGATCATCTGTGACAGAATGTGGTGAAATTAAAATCAGCACTGTCAAAAGCTTCATCCTAAAAACCTTCATCATCCCTCCTTTTCTGAGCCAACACTCTTCCTCCATCCAACAAAATCATCTTCATTTGGGATAAACATGAAGTCTGTCAGCAAGACAACAAAACAATGCTGGAGTTTGGGAGCTGTTTGATGGAAGAATCAATTTAAAATAGATTTAGTTAAAAATGTATCATAATGCTCATAATGTGGCAGATGTCTGATAGTCTTCTTCACTGAAGCCGTTATGTTCCAATTAAAGAATGTCTGATGGACCTGGAACCTGGGTGTGTGACTTTGGTCTTTCTGGAGTCCACAAAGACCTCCTTGGATCAAGGGGTCCCAACATTAAAGAGAAGAGGTAGAAAAACACTTTTCTGCTTCTGTAATCCTTCATGTGAAACAGCCTGAGATGGAAATCACTCCTCGGTTAAGCTGCTGTTCTGGCAGTTTTGTGTTAAAAGCACAAAGATGTTCGTTGTTTTTCTAGGAGTTTATCCTTATGCCTGCAGACAGACTCGTCCCTGAGAAGTGAGGCCAGCACAGGGAGAGCCGTCAGGTTATATACAGCACATTGTCCTGTAAACAGGACCACATTACCATCAGAACAATGTCAGCACAATAGGCACGTCATAATGTGCTGCTGGTCAATCAGCAGCTTTGATCACGCAGGATGCTCCCCGGTCATGGTCAGCAGACACACACACACACACACACAGACACACACACAGACACACAGACACACAGACACACACACACACACACAGACACACACACACACACACAGACACACACACACACACAAAAAGACACACAGACACACAGACACACACACACACACACACACACACACAGACACACACAGACACACACACACACACACAGACACACACACACACACACACACCCTAATCAAATGACATAGTTAATCATTGGGCTTTAATGTAGTGAAGATGAATAATGAGAAATCCATTACACTGCTCATAGTGAAACTGAGGCCACAACCTGTGATGAACAGACTGTGTTTCCGGTAAGTAGCAAACAAAAAAAACAGACTTGTGTATATATATTTGTTATATTTTGTGCTCTTATTTTAGTAGATGTGTCATGCACCAATTTCACCACAACAAATTCCTCGTATGTGTAAAAGCGTAGTTGGCAATAAAGCTTTTTCTGATTTCTGAACCATCAGGAGAAAACACCTGAGCTGGGTCACCGTTGAGAAAAGCAGTCAGTGGTGTTATTAGACAAGTGGTTAAATGATAATTTGGTTAATATTTGGTTATTAGAGGGCCTCACAATAGATCAGAACGCACAGTTTATCAGAATCAGCTTCATATAGAACTTTTCATGTGTTTCTGTGACATATTTGATGTATGTCAGCTGAGACAGACATGTTAAGGACAGTATGACTACTATTTCCACTAATACTACTACAAAGAATACTAATACTACTAAAAATAAAGCAATACACAGACACTGGATATGATCAAACTTCTACTTCCAGCAGAAACAGGCGCTGAGTCACATGAGCTGAGAAGTTGAACAGATCTCCCAAAATACGTCAAATAAAATGTTTATTTTATGTTCATTCACTTCGATGACAGACACACGTTCAGATGCGTGTAATTGAATTCAGAAACACGATAAAACAAATGTCACACACTCACACACACGCCGTGTGTCACGCCGGGTGTGAAGCTTCAGTTAACTGCTGGAGTGTGTTTGCAGGTAGCAAATGAACCTCTGTTTGATACGAAATGAAGAGCAGCACGTGAGAGTTTTTACTTTGAGACTTTGAACAAACTTCTCCTCTTTCCGTCTGACCGTCTTTGCTGAACTTCTGACGTGTTGTAAAAGATTTAGGAGAGAATTTCGAAGGAAAGGTCGCGGAGCGGAGCCTCTCACGGCGCGAGGTGAGAGAGTTTCAAAGGCTTTACAAGGAAAAAACACTCGTGTGAAAAGCTTTCTTTGGCTTCCGCGTGGAGGGACACTGCTGTCCTGTCAGCTGGACTCATTTCCACCTGTTAATCCTTCCCGCAGGTGAGTTTTTTCCACTTTTCTTGGTGAAGAGAAAACACACGAGTCGTCGCTTCCTGCCGCTCGCACCGCCGCAGGCTGGGTTGAGTCTTCACGGTTCTCGTGTTGTGTTTAAATTCATGCCTGGCTGTCAGACTCTTCAGTCTCATCTGACGAACAGATAAACACCAACAGCTGTAAGATGGCAGAGGTCGCTCCACCCGCCGCACCGGCTCCTGCTGGCAAAGTCCAGAAGAAGAAATCCAGCACGCCGAGGAAGAAGCCTGGTCACAGCGCCAGAGACCTCATCATGAAGGTGGTGACGGCCTCCAAAGAACGCAAAGGTATATCCTTCGTCTCAATAAGGAAGGCTGTGGCTGCTGAAGGCTACGATGTGGAGCACAACCGTGCCCGCTTCAAACGCGTCATTATGAAGCTGGTGGAGACCGGAAAGCTGGTGCAGGTCAGCGGGACCGGAGTGTCCGGGTCCTTCAAAGCCGGCAAGGCTGCTGCCAAGACTAAGCCGGAGAAGAGAGAAAGCAAAGCCAAGAAGCCCACCACCGGAGCCAGGAAGCCCCCCGCTGGAGCCAAAAAGCCCGCCGCCGGAGCCAAAAAGCCCGCCGCCGGAGCCAGAAAGCCAGCTACCGCCGGGAAGCCCAAAGCCAAGACCACACCCAGGAAACGCCCACCCGGTAAACAAACCGTGAAGGCCACCGGAGCCAAGAGCCTGAAGGCCAAGAAGGCTGCTGGCGTGAAAAAAAGGAGTGCCGCTGCCAAAAAGGGTGGCACCCCCAAGAAAGACGGGAAGAGAGCTGGCAAGAAGACTGAGAAGAGGGCCGACAAGAAAGCTGCCAGGAGGGTCGAGAAACCCAAAGCTAAGAAGGGAAAGAAACCAGCGAAGAAGTAAACAGCCTGTGACTTCTCTCTCTTTTTTTTTTTTTTTTTTTGAAACACACCAACGGCTCTTTTAAGAGCCACCCAAACACTGAGGAGCTGACTTCCTGTGCCAGACTCTGCTTCATGTCTTACCTGTTCACACCTGCTGTAATGCTTACGTTCTGATGTACCTGTGAGGTCTGGGCAGGTGGGGCAGCTCACTGGACGGATGTTCCATAGTGATGGGAGATCCGGCTCTTTCTTCAGATTTTTTGGTTGTTGCTTAAATTACTTGATCATAAAAATAATTGTGTGTGAAATGAATAACTAATGTACAAAACTTCCTTTATATCAAACTGACTGCATATCCCGCGTTTACTCATTTTTGCTTTCCAGCATTTCTTCTCTGTCGCGTCTGTGTGTGCGCGCGCGCAGAGGCATACACAGAAGTCACCACTCATCAAGTATTGGCCAATCACGTGCGGCTTGAACAGGAGAAAAGAGAAACAAGAGAGCGGCTCCGATGGTTCACTTCAAAGAGCCGTTTCGTCCGACACGTCGCTCACGTTCCAGGTGTTCTAACAGGTATCTGCTGTGCTGTGATCTAAATGTGGTCGAGTTGTGCAGAATTGTAGAAATGATGCATGCTGCTGAAATACAGGAAGTATAAAGCTTTAAATGAGGGTGAAGATGATGATGATGGTGATGATGGTTTCACAGTGGAAAACAGCTTGAATGTCAGTGTTCCCTCTAGGATCGTTTACAGCAGCGGGGACGTAAACAAATGACACGTGACTGCAGGTTTTACTTTTACAACCTGTTTATTGAATGGCCAGTTGAAAACTGCTTTTTAAAGGCTGAATGTAATAACAATAATAATAATAAAAAACAAAATTAAATAAAAGGCTCAGAGGCTGCTCCTTCACTGCTCTCCTGCTCCTTCACTGATCTGCTCCTTCACTGATCTCCTGCTCCTTCACTGATCTGCTCCTTCACTGATCTGCTCCTTCACTGCTCTCCTGCTCCTTCACTGATCTGCTCCTTCACTGATCTGCTCCTTCACTGATCTGCTCCTTCACTGATCTCCTGCTCCTTCACTGCTCTCCTGCTCCTTCACTGATCTGCTCCTTCACTGATCTCCTGCTCCTTCACTGCTCTCCTGCTCCTTCACTGATCTGCTCCTTCACTGATCTCCTGCTCCTTCACTGCTCTCCTGCTCCTTCACTGATCTGCTCCTTCACTGATCTGCTCCTTCACTGCTCTCCTGCTCCTTCACTGATCTGCTCCTTCACTGATCTGCTCCTTCACTGATCTCCTGCTCCTTCACTGATCTCCTGCTCCTTCACTGCTCTCCTGCTCCTTCACTGATCTGCTCCTTCACTGATCTCCTGCTCCATCACTGCTCTCCTGCTCCTTCACTGATCTCCTGCTCCATCACTGCTCTCCTGCTCCTTCATTGATCTCCTGCTCCATCACTGCTCTCCTGCTCCTTCACTCGGCTCTCCTCCTGCTGTACTCTGCTCTCCTTCACTTTGTTCCACTGCTCCTCCCTGTCTGATGTTACTTGTCTTAAAACATTCATTTTAGATAATTTACACTCACATCACATCTGATTACAAGTCATCATCATTTATGAGTCAGTAAAAGACTAATGATACTTGACTAACTCATCTTCATCAGCTGTCTTCCTCTTCTTAGAGAAATATTTGAACAAGCTCATCTGGAAATGCAGTCAGCAGTTATGGTGTGTAGATATTAGCTTAATGCTATCAATTAGTTCACGAAGTTCGCGCTCTCACGAAGAAGAAGAAGAAGAAGAAGAAGAAGAAGAAGAAGAAGAAGAAGAAGAAGAAGAAGAAGAAGAAGAAGAATCCCTTTAATTTGTCACACAGTTACATCCACATGCCACACACACACGTCATGCACTGGTGACCCATCCTGGTCGTCCTTCCTCCGCGGCAGACCAGGAGCGGTGGGCAGCTGATCTTCTTGCATTAACGTCGGACTCTGCTGTGAAGCTGGAGACATGCGGCGGTGGTGTATTTGCGACAATAAAATAAAATAAAATAAAATAAAATAAAATAAAAGAAATTTGAAGGAGCGGCGGCTAGGATTTAGGAATGGCGGCCTGCCACTGCTAAATGACTGTAGAGGAAACTGAAGGTGTTTTAGTGTCAGAGACACACAAACTCATTCACTCAGGTGAAACATCCGTTCACTAAACTGCAGCAAGGCGTCCTTCAAGATGAGACTTATTGATCCCATGATGGGAAATGATGTCATTACAGCGAGCAAGTATTAAAGTATTAAAGAGCAGTGTAAGCGCCATTTATCATTTTGTAAATTTGTTTACTGTTAAATTGTAGTTCTTGTGAGCACAATGAAAGAGTATTTAAATGCAGGGTCAGGGAATATTGCGGAGTATTTTGTGTTACTTTATTCCTGTTTGTTTTGCCCTCTGAGCTTTATTTTGTTATCCTGTGCAGTTTCCGTTGACTACCGAGAAAGTAAGAGGAAGTGGAATTTTATTGTGAAAAGTTCTTTTTCGTGAATAAACGAGTGGCGGCGGAGCAACACGGTTGTTTTACCGTTGGCGTTGCCACCGAGCCGACTCCACGCGTAAAACGTCTCATGTCGTCATTAGATGTGGTTTATAAATAAGAACATGCAGACTGAAGAGAGCCGCTGGAAGCAGACACGAAGGGTCGAGACAAGGACACAGGATGTCTTATTTTTCTTCCTCTCATACTACAGCTGTAGTGATTTCATTTTTACCCTATTTCATTACTTTAATATTTACTTCCAATATTCAAAAATAAAAAGTTTGAGCACACTTCAGTGTAAAAATACACGCAGACATATGAATTAGTTTTAAAATGTGTACCTGAAGAATGCAGCCCTGGAAACACGTTTTACGTTTCAGTCAAGTGTTGTACTTTTTACTCCATTATATTTATACTCGAGTTACTTTTAGATTAATGATACAAAATATATTAAATAAAAGATATAATTAATAGAATTAATGTAATATTATGAATATGATGCTCAACAGTCTACCAGCTGGAATATTATTGTATGTATGTAGAAATCAATATACAGTATTCTGAAGAGTCGTTCTACATATATTTTGCTGTCAATTCTGCTTGAATTCCTAGGACCTAGCGTCCACATAGGTGGACACCACATTTTGGGTTGTGTCCACATACGAGGACATCGGGACATAATACTGCTTACAATGATAATATATAAATAAATACACTCACGCCCCCCCCCCCGCAGTCACACACGCACATCTACATGTATCTTATGCATATTGTATATACGGTTTGTAAGTGCTGATTTTCGATGTCCTGTGAATCTATTTTATTTAGATGTGAGTTCATTTTATTTTATTATCTTCTCTTTCTACTCGGGGGTTGCAACGCAATGCAATTTCATGGCCGTGCTCAATGACAATAAAAGCAATCTTGAATGGACGTATTCGACGTGATGTTTACAAACGCACGTGAGCTGTCTGAATGAATGAACGAGGACACCTTAGAGACCTCCGTGACCAATGAAATGACATTTGCTTAAGAAAATCGAGGAGCGGCTCTCTGTGCGTCGTGGTTGGCTCTTAAAAGAGCCGTTTGGTTTGGTCTTCCGGGTCGTGTGTGAGAGGTTTAACCGCCGAAGCCGTAGAGGGTGCGGCCCTGCCTCTTGAGCGCGTAGACCACGTCCATGGCGGTGACGGTCTTCCTCTTGGCGTGCTCGGTGTAGGTGACGGCGTCCCGGATGACGTTCTCCAGGAAGACCTTGAGCACTCCGCGGGTCTCCTCGTAGATGAGACCTGAGATCCGCTTGACTCCGCCGCGGCGGGCCAGGCGGCGGATGGCGGGTTTGGTGATTCCCTGGATGTTGTCACGGAGAACCTTCCGGTGACGCTTGGCGCCTCCTTTACCGAGTCCTTTTCCTCCTTTTCCACGGCCGCTCATCGTGACTGACACTGTACTGCTTCACAGAGAAACTGATGCAGGATCAGTGAAGAGGGCGGGATATAAGTCCTCTCTGCGGACGTGTTAGAGGAGCGAAGTCGAGCTCTGAGGGGCGGCAACGTGTTCAAAGGGTTGACGTCACTCTCCGCCCGCAGGACAGCAGCCGGAAGTGGACCTTCAGGAGGCACGAGCCTGATGTTTAAATCAGCTAACGTAAAGCTCTGATGAACTTTCTTCAGACAAATGTCCCCGTTACTGTCAACATTAATCAGTCTCATATGTGTCGTTCCAAACAGTTTCAGAGACCAAAAGGACGAAATGTTTCTGAGCTTCAAAAAATGAAACAGCTGCTCTTCTTCAGGGGTTTTACTCTTATTTTAAAGTGTTAAATTAAGGCCACATCAAGGAGGCAGCAGGGACAGAGACAGGAAGAGACTGAACAAACTGGTTAAGAGAGCCAGCTCTGTCCTGGGCTGCCCACTGGACTCCATCCAGGAGGTGGCGGACAGAAGGACGTTAGCCAAGCTGACATCCATCGTGGACAACTCCTCCCACCCCCTGCACCTCACTGTGAGGACCCTGAGCAGCTCCTTCAGCACAAGACTTTATCATCCCCAGTGCAGGAAGGAGCGCTGCCGCAGGTCATTCCTCCACCGCCATCAGACTGAAGAACAGTGCACAACAACATCCACTCAAATGCAAGTTGAACTGATCACATCTCTCATTTTCCTCTGTTTTCATGTGCAGTCGTCATTTTTAAATGAGTACATATAAGTAAATCAGGGTGTACGTATTGAATGTATTGTAAATTCCACAGGGTATATAGCACTTGTGCAATATTTTCTTGTCTTGTCTTTTCTTATCATCTTATCTTATCTTATCAAGTCTCTGTGTATGACAGCGGCGTTCAAATACCACCAATCAGAGCTATAGAGGACGCTTCATCTCCAACCAATCAGGACTGTTCAGCTGAAAACCCATCCAGCCTCCATTTACAAAGATGCAGCGTGTCATCAGCTGAAGTCATGTGTACTCTGTTTGGATATTACTGCAGTTTTTAGTGTCCGTGTCTGAATCATCCACAGCAAGCACAATGACGCCATCTAGTGGATCAATTCTGACATGATCAATATGAGCTCGCTGATCTGCACTGGGTCTCAGATCAGCAGAAGGCACCTCACAGCAGGTGGTCCAAGCTTAAACCTCAGCCCATCGCTGACGTCATGCTCGACTGATTTCTGATCCATTTCCACTTCATTGATCCAGAAATGCTCAGACCTCCTCACCTCCATGCTGTCCAGGTCTTTGTTGTCCACGTGCATCAAAATCTGCATGACGGCTCGATCACACTGTGTTTTTTATGTTCAACGTTTTGCTAAAGTCCACTGCGTCCATGCAAAGCTCCTGTGCAGTACAGACTACAGTCTGACTGTGTTTTTATCTCTACTGTGTTATACATTTTCTACTGTGCAGTAGAACAAAACGCTGCATTTCATGATCCTCACGTGCAGTTCAGAGTTGTGCACAGAGAAGCAGAGCCGTTCCTCTAATGGTGACTTTATTCTTACATGCTTTTTATATATAATGTACACATTTTGTTGATTTTTTATTCATTTCTTGTCGCTTTTAATTTTTCCAATTCTCCGCCTTTATTCTTTCTATTATTGCTGTCTGTGACAACATAATTTCCCTATAAATAGAACTCTAGCTCCAGACAATATTCCCTGGCTGTTGTCTAGGAAAATAAAGGCCATATTTACTCACTGAGCACACGAACTGAAGTGGCTCCTTCAGGCTCAGCACTGACCAATGAGGTGAAAGCTTCCTGACTCGTCAGTCACCAATCAGCAGCCTCGTCTCAGTTTGTTTCAGTTTATTTCATAACTCTTCTGCATATATGAACAGTTTAACAAACAGGATTGTTTTCGTTAAAAACACAAAGTCACATTAATGGGAGCAGGTTTAACATGATACACTGAAACCACTGATACACAGAACGTCAGAAAAGTTTTGGCTTCTTCAGACCAGTTTGGCAGCGTTGTTTTGGGGGACGGTGTCAGTAAAGGTTCCCTGTGGACGGAGGCAGCTTCACGGGTGATTCACACTCACAGGCAGCAAAGTGTACGAAGTCCACACAGAAGGGAAACTACCTGCACTACTGCTGGCAGAGCACGACATCCCAACACGGAGCTGAACTCATCTGAGACCATGCGTGAACAGCGGGGAGGCCTACAGTCGCTTCGCAACGAGGACTGAAAATGCTCATTTCTACTTTAAAAAATGCTTCCAGACAGCTGCAAGAAGTGGATTTGAGTGAGAGAGAAAGAGCTTGGTGGAGCATGAACTCCAGTTTGTGCCTCTGGTGGATCGCAGCTTCTACACGTGACAGCTTTTCATCACAAACAGTCAAACTTTGAGAAAACTGGCAGGTTTTCATGAAGGACGTCTGTGGATCCACAGGTTCAGAGTCTGGCTGTGACCTGGAGAGCTAACGGCTACATGCTAATCACTCCACTGCTCTTTATGTCCTGTTCCTTCATTCATCCTTTCAGAAATAATGTGTCTGTATTTATTTACTTCATGCAAGACTGGAGACAAGATGAGCGCAGTAAGGCCAAATGTCCGTCCACACACTGAAGTGGACTTCTGGTCTGCAGCCCGACGCTCCACCCTGTGGAGCTCTTTGGATGGAGCTGGATGAACAACATGAAGGAGAGTTCACCAGGACCAAAAGGCAAAGCTTTGTTTGTGTCGCTCCAACCAGCAGACATCTTACTTAAGTGAAAGTACTATTACTCCAAGAAAAATTTTACTAAAGTCAAAGTACAAAAGTATTTGCATAAAAACACACTTGAAGTACCAAAAGCACTCACTGTGCAGAGTGACCCTTTTCAGGATCACATATATTCTGTTATTATCATTAGAGTTATTGATGCATTCATGTGTTCATCACTTTGAGGTTACAGCTGGTGACGACGGAGCTCATTTTAATTTATATACTGCAGCGTGGCTCAGTCCAGAATGATGCATCGTCATTTATTACATGTAAATCATTGAATAAATTCTTCGTTTATTTTCTGTAAACAGTCTGAATTGCAAAGTAACTAAATCATCAAATAAATGTCATGGAGTAAAAAGTGCAGTATTTCTAAGATAGTATAAAGTAGCATGAAATGGAAATACTCACGGAAAAGTCAAGTACCTCAAAATTGTACTTGAGTACAAGAGTAAATGTACTTTGTGCCACTACTGGATCCAACAGCAGCAGCAGTCAAGTATTAACGGCTGAAAAGAAAAATGTTTTCTGATGTTCTCCTCAGAGTTATCGTCACACGAGTCGCCCTGAATGAAAACTGTGCAGATAATCGCTGTTTGCCGTCCACATACTTTTGCTGCATCACCTCCACAGCAGCTGCCATCTTTGTTTGACTAAAGGATTAAAACACGGCGTCAGTAAATCTGCCCAACAGGAGACAGAAGCGATTCAAACTGAGTGTTTTTGGATGAAAACGACTCTGAATGTGAAAATGTCGACTCCCCGAGAGGCACAAACTGACTCCAGCTCCACGGACGCTTTTCACTCAGATCATATGAGCCTGATAAAAGACTGTGTGTGTGTGTGTGTGTGTGTGTGTGTGTGTGTGTGTGTGTGTGAGCTAATGGTTTGTAGGACTTCAGGATAAGGCCGGACATCTCTGATCTACACAGTACAGGGATAGCAGCTTCGAGGAAACACAGAACACATTTCACAACTGCAGAAAACAGGACGGGAACAATAAACGGGAAGAACTGTAAACTCTCAAACTGCAGCCAAGACGCCGCCATTTCCAATCAATCCTCACTTTCATCAATTCATCTGATCGCATCCTCCCTCCTGCCTGATCTCTGTTAGCTTCTTAGCTAGTTTGTCGTTCGTTGTTCATAAAAACTGTTGCAGTTGTTTAGGGGCCACAATACCTTCACATCCAAGGGAAGACTTTTATTGTGAAAAGGAAACTTGAATTCGTAGCTTAATGCATTAAAAGCATGTTTTACTTTGGATCTCCAGCTGAATTTGAAAGAGTTTGTCGGCTTTGCAGCGTGTTTGTGCTGTCCGTGCTCACACTTTTAGTTTTTTCTCTCTGGTTTAACGTCAGCAGACCAGATCTACCGATAGCTAAGCTAACACAGCTAAGCTAACATCAGCTAACAAGGCACAAATCAAACATCTGAGTTCATGACAACATCTTCAGACTCGAGATGGTTGTCCAGCTGCAGAGTTGTATCATAGAGGATATAACATATACACATTAAATCTGGATCCATATTCGTGTGCCTGACTGGATCGATCAGAGTTCCTGGCTGAAATAAACCTGCTGCAGCTTTGATTTAAGACCAGAGCCAATTTCTTACCAAAGGACAATGAAGCAAAGGTCCAGTTTAGAGAACATCTTCAGAGTTGAACTCATTTAAAGGTGCAGTTCAGTCTGAGTTTCTTTCCCTTTACAAAGTTACAATGGCCTTTCAAAAAGCTCACATTTGACCTGATGAGCAGGTGAGTACAAACACCTGGAGGTGTGGCTGAAAGCTCTGACGCTTGTTAAAGGACTTTGTGATTAGTTTTAGGATTAAATTACACTTTAACCTCCTGCAAAAGTTCTTTGTGCAAACTCAAAAAACCATCACGACTTGGATGCATTTACAGCTCGAAAACTAGTAATTACAGCGACTGAACGCAGCAGGAGATGTGAGGACATTAGCTTCCAGCTGCTAACACTGCGAGCAGTTCAGGGCTGCTGGGAAATATCTTCATCATCATTATCATCGTCTTGAAGCTTCTCAGAAAGAAGATTTGAACAAACTGTTTCTGAGCTTCGATTCATCACGTTTGAGAAGACCTTCGTCAACCTTCAGACGGGCAGAGCAAACCGACTTTGGTGCTCACTGGTTTGGTGTTTTGGCCAGTTTGCCAACTGGTTTTAACGAGCCGATCGACAGTGACGCCTTACCTCTTGTATTTTTTATTCTATTTTTCTCCTTCCTTCATGTAATCTGGCTGCTGCGGGACATCTGGCCCTTATTCAGCTTATATTTGAGAATTTACAGTATTTCATCTCCCGTTCTGACAAATTCACTCGTTCATTTTCTCACTGACACACATACTCATGCCACTTATAGTTGTTTGATTGATATGTAGGAGGAAGTACAAAATAACAGCGATAAGAACAGGCCACACAAAGGTAGATAATACTAAATACTTCAGATTCAAGCCCCTGAACAGACAGTAGAAACCAAGACGTCACTCTAAAAACCCAACAGTTAAGAAAAGCTGACAAGAGGAACCTGTGGTGTCGGCCCAGACTGTGAGACCCTGAATGCATCGTGCTGTTGGGGATGCGAGTGTGTGCACGGTTATCTGAGATAGGCTATGGCTTTGGCCCTGGGCGGAGCGGGAGGGGATGCTGTCGAGGAAAACTAAACTTGGACAAATCGTCTTGAGCAACAACCAAACATCCTCTCTCCCTCAAAATGTGTTCGGGTGATTTTTTTCTCCCCTCGTGTCTTAACACCGTCATCATTTTAGAAAAATAGAAATCAGGAAAACATTTTTACAAAAATAAACCAAAAAGTTTGTCCAAAGTCTACATCCACACGACAACTTCACATAAACATGGAGTGATATTGCACAGCGAGGGATTCCTTCTGATATGAAGTAAATCACTGACACAAGTTGTAGAAAAACAGATGAACACGTTAAAATGATGAAAGTTTGCATGTCCTGGTCAGGTTTCATATTTCTTTCTTCCAGAGAGACAAAGTGAGAGCAGCACCACGACCCCAGGCCCCCCTCCATCAGGCAGGTTCATCCAAAAAAAGACGAAAGCCAAAGCAAAACATCAGAAGGGTCACCGGCGAGTTTTGGTTGAAGGCACAGAGTTCCAGAAAGGGCGGCGGATGCTGATTGGTTGAAATGCAGCAGCAGTTTGTGGTGGTGGAGGGGATTTCTGCGGGGGGGTCGACTCCTGATGATCGGAGGGCAGGGCTTCAACTCTCTGTGGACACAAACAAACAGAGAAAGGCGTCAGTCTGGCTCATTCATCTCTGTGGAAGCTGCGAAGCAACACTGTGTTTTTGTTCATCAAACCTGCAGCAGCTCAAATTTTGGCCACTGGGGGCAGCAGAAACAAGACACACAAGTTAACACTGGATGCTGGGGAAATGTATGTTACAACAGCAGGAAGAAAAAGGTAGAAAAAGAGCAAAAAGACAATAAAATAAAACCAGCTATAGAGGCTGTGTACATTATACACAGAACAGTGTAAAAATACTGCCTTGTGAAGAATGACTCAGTTTCACAGTGGAGTTTGAACATCAGTAAAATCTGAATAATAAAATACAGCTGCGGTAAGATAAGTTACCTAAGATAAGATAAGATAAGATAAGATAAGATAAGATAAGATAAGATACGTGAGCGGCTCCAGAACAACATTCGTCTGTTCGTGCCTCCTGATGAAGGTCAGCCCAGTCTTCTCTTTTGGTTTTGGTGTCCACCAGCTCCTGAGGGGAGGATCTGTCTGTTCAACGCTGCACCTTGTTCACCAGCTGCTCTCTGACTGAGTCTGTCTGCTGTTCATTAGAGCTTCTTCTCTGAAAACGACGCCATGACGGCAGAGGTGTTCAGCGCAAACAGACCTTCAGCTGAAACGACCGAACTGATTCCACTGCCGAGCCGTTTTTTTCAGGACTGGAGTCCCAGTGGACCTCATGTGATTTAGAAATGTCTGTTTAACTTGAATCGACTTTATCTGTGCGAAACATCAGCGTCTGTTCATCAGCAGCTGCGTTATTAACACAGATCTCTCTGCATGTGTCACAAGCTTAAACTCACATTTCCAGCTCGTTTAGATCCACTGACAGAAGGTTTGCTGGAATATCACTGTAAACGTCAGTAAGGCTGATCTCAGAGCAGCTGCTCAACACGGACGGAGCGTCTGTTTCCTGTTGGTAAAAAAGGTAAAATTTAAAGGTCGTTTGTGGAGGAATTTTATTTCTGACGCATTCGAACAGGATTAAGATCATAGACGACCTCCACAATTATGACAAATTACCAGAGGTCCCCAGGTAACCCCACACCTGTGTGAACAGGGATCATGCTCCTCATCGATCAGAGTGCCATCGTTAGCTCGGCACTGATTTTTCCTCTTCATTAAACGTCTGTGAAGAGACCACAGAACGTTGAGCCGTTAGCGAGCCGCCGCTGAGCTGCTCAGCTGGTGAGCTCCTATAGGCTGCTTCTGTCCTCCACTGCATGGAACAGCACGGATTAGTGACTGTTACTGATTGTACCCATCGCATGAACTGTGATGCGTTCGCTGACTGATGCGGTGCATTTGAGACGTGATGCGATAGTCGTGATTTCCACTTAATGCTGAAAGTCTCTACAAACTCTCTGGAGGTTCATTACGACCATTTTGTCTTAAAAGCTCTGTAAAAATGTCAAATACTCCACGAGAGCAGCTTTGAGGGTACGAAGGTCGAGCGTGAGCGACGACAGGCAGGTGAGGAGCTCGGCCGCTTGCTCCTGATTGGTTCTGAGCTGGAAAACAAAAAGATTTAAAGGAAACAGCCTCGCAGTCGTGTTTTATTTCACAACAGCTGGTTTGAAAATGATGTTTTCGATCAATGCACGGTGCTTACTGATTGGACCGGCTTACGGCCAATCCGACGTTTTGAACTTGCACGAAGGCTGCGAGGTGTGATGTGATGAGGTGATGTGGTTTCTGCACGGTGGTCGTGGGCTCTATATGTGCCTCTGGTCCTCCCACCCCCACCTTTCACCATCTTCCTCGAAGTTAATCCGCCCGCAGCGGCAGATGGTGCCGGGAGCATCCACGGCTGTGCCCTCAGCAGCTCCTGTAGTTATGAATGATTGCACGGTCTTAGGCATTAAGTTGGATCAGTGTAATCCACTGCAGCATATGCAGCAGCCCGCAGGGCCAAATCCAGCAGGCAGGAGGACTTTCCTCCTTCACGCTCCCTCGTCAGATGCTCTCCAAGGAGGCCGCGAGGTGTGAACATGGCCTCCACCGGCCTCCGCAAACACATCAGCACCCTGAGAGGATCGTCGCTCTTCACTTCACCAGCTTTGAGATTAAAATGAAACCTAAACTGAGATTTGAAAGAAGAGTTTCGTCTCATCCTGCTAACCCGAAATTCACACCACACCGACACGAGACTCAGCAGCACGAAGCGTCTGAGTTCGAGTCCCTCTGCGTATCGGCGCCGATGCTACGCTTCCACTTCAAACCGCGTCTTCCGGAAAATGACTCGAGCGAGTTCTTGTCTTCATCGTCATCATCATCGTGCTGAGCACACCGGAGGAAACAGAGTTTACACTGACTCATTCATTCTGCGCCCACCCTGACCCTGAGACCAGGAAGCTGCTCATGGAAGCTTTGATGAGTCGTAGGAACATTCAGGAAGTGGAAGATTTGTGTGACTTGAACAGTTTCCTGTCGGGATCAACTCGACAAAACGACAAACAGACTTAGAACATAAAATAAACTGCTGAACATCTGCAGACATGATGGTGTCCACTCAGCAGCTGCACCACAGCTGCGCACATAAACGTCACTGTCTCATATAAAACTATAAAACCCGAGCTGACAGATGGACGGCGCCGGAACTAAAATGGCCGCCAGCTGCGACAGTCGCTGGAATTCTCTCGTGAATCAACAACCGACGCCTCATTGGACGCCTCGGACGTCGCAAAAGAAGGTCGAGCAGGTCTGAGCTTTTCGTCTTCTTTCTCCGAGTCTGACACATTCAGCCACGTGTTGGTGACGTTGACCAATCAGACGCCATGTTTGTGTACAGGAACAGGAAGTTGGCCCCCATAGCCCCTCCCTCCTGATGACATCACACAGTGACTGAAACACTCGAGTACTCCAGTGAATACACTCAGTTACCTCCCTGCAGTGAGTTTCATCGACTTCGCTCACAGCAGGATCAAATCCCTCCGGCGGGCTGTGACCTCGCTGCTCAGGGTTTTTCTGGATGGTTAAATCATTGATTATCCTGCGATCGCGGCGCCGTCCTCAGCGGGACGTCTCGATCTGTCCCCGAGGACTGAAAACAGAAGGTGTTCTCTGAAAGGTGAGTATTGAGATGCAAACAGCCTCACGTCTGGTTCTGTTAGCAGGCTTCGCATCAACAACTCATCAGTGAGCCACACACACGTTCCTTCATCACCATGAACACACACACTTAGTTTACTCTGACTCACACACACACACACACACACACACACAGATACCAAACGTGGATTCATCCGCCGGGGAAAATAGTCCCGACAGATACTCCATGTCCTCTGTTTGAAACTGCAGTGAGCAGCTGTCTTAAATCATTTAATCATGAAACTACATATTTTTGGATTTAATGTAAACGTATGTTTGTTTTTAAAGGTTTACGTCTTCAGTTGAACCAATGAGCTCGGAGCCGAGAGCCTCAGACAGGAAGTGCTGCCATGATCAGGACCCGCTTACGACCCACTCTGTTCACGTTTCCATTGTTGTTCAGCTTTGTGTTGCTTGTTTTCAACTCTTTGTTTATTTCTGTAAAACAGACGGAAACGAACTCACTGGACCAAAGACGCTGATTCTGATTCTGGAGCTTCTGTTTCTTGGGGTATTTGCTGCTGGATGTCTTTAAATCTGCTCTTTCTGCCTAAACTCCATCTGTGTGACGCCTGCTCAGTCCCTCCATCGTCCACTAGGTGGAGCTGCAGCATTTCTCAGTCTGTTCCTGCTGTGATTTATGAGGTTTCTTCCTTTTTGCGGTCTCACAGGAGGGATGCTGCTCTGCTTTGTTTACTCCATGTGTTGAAGTTTCTCTCCTCTCTTTAAAACTGTTTGTACGATCAGGAACTCTTCGCTCCACCACGTGATTTGATCTTTCAAGCCCTGCGGACGGGATCAGACTGTTTCTGAGGAAACTCTTCAGGAAGCTTTAGATTGAAGGCTTCTTCCCCCTCACACACACACACACACACACACACACACACACACACACACACACAGCTTGACCCCTGCAGATGTAATTTTACATGAAGATGAAAACAGTGACATTTGGACTTCCTCTCTCGCTCCAGCAGCCTCGTTCCCCTCTGGACTATTTTAAGCATGTTTAACGATGCAAAAGCAGATTAAATACGCTGCGTGTGTGTGCGCGCGTGTGTGTGTGCGTGTGTGTATGGGTGTGTGTATGTGTGTGCTGCTGGTTCAGTATGGACAACTGTCCACTGAAGATGAAGACAGTCCTGCATGTCTGCCGTCACACAGTGGGAATATATGCACAGAGAAAAGCAGTGTGTGTGTGTGTGTGTGTGTGTGTGTGTGTGTGTGTGTGTGTGTGTGTTGGATGTGATGATTCAGTGCTCGGGTTGTGAAACATCACGCTAACCTGGAGGGTGTTTTTTTTTGCTTTATTTATCTTTATTTGCTTTTTTTCCCTCGCTGTCAGTTTACAGATTTTATCTTTTTTTCCACCAATCATTTGGATTTATTCGCAGTTGCCATGGTTACTGGTTAAGACAGCTTTCCTGACCTTGGTTCTCTCTTTCAACTCATTTATTGTCGTAATACTAATAATAAGTGGCTGCTGAAGGCACATCAGATCCTCACAGTGTGAGCGATGAAGACGAGCTGATCTCGAGCTGTGACTGAATGCATGGGTACGGAGGCCACGCAGGGACAAACTGACGAGGTCGCATGTGCAGCACGTGAATATAAAATAAACATAATGACGTGAGTGAAATCAGATTAGATTATAAAAAGGTTTGCTCCAACTCTCAGTTTAAATGAGAGATTACAGTTTTAGTTTGTCCGTATCATATTAAAATTGGGACTTTTACTTCATATTCTGGATTGCACTGTCATTTTAAATCTCCTGTTTTATTCTTTTTAAATATTATTTTATCTTATTTTGTCTTTTAAGTGTTGATTAAGTGTTGACCATGTTTTTTATTATTGGTTTATTAATAGAAATGTGTCCCAGGGAAATTAAATAAGAAACAAACCAGATGTGAACATTTAACATATTGAACATATTCTTTCCATCAGCAGCTTTAATATGAAAAACATCAATATTTGATTTAAAAGGAGCTGAAGCAGACGAGGCCTGGCGAGGTGTGACTGGCGGATCTGTTTTTCACCAAAGACCCTCGCTGACCTCTGGCTGCGAAGATGGCCGGCGGATCACGCAGCCCACTTGGCATTATGTACTTAATAACAGACACTGCAAATCCCAGCAGGCCGGGTCCCAGCGTCCGTCAGCGCAGCGCCGCAGCCTGCACGACTTAACTCCAGCTAAAGTGTTTTTTCAACCATTACACAAATACGAGTCCAGTTTTAAAAGGATCTGCACACATTTCAGACCTCAGCAGGAAAAAACCACACATCTCAAATCTGGTTGGATAAATTGACCGTATCCAAATCTGTCTTCACACCCAAACTACTTAACCCAGCACCGTCTGGCTGTATTCGCATGGAGAGGAATTATGGGAAATCTGACAGCGAAAGGCACTCAAGAGGAGGCCAGTATGTTGTCACATGGCTGCAAAAATACCAGCGCTGGCTTTGAGGATGCTGGTGGAGCCTAAAATAGACAGCAGTGATCAAAAAGTCCAACACAGGAGTCATTAAAAAGCTCTCCAGCGGATTTCAGCCTGTAAACACTGAAGTAACTCTGTTCTGCAAACAGTAAAGGAGTTTTTTTGTCTTAAAGAGCAGAACTGTCCCCGAACATGATGAACGTGCAACATGAAGCAGCCCGTTGTGAACGCACACATTACACACACTGTGGAATATAAAACATGAGCCCAGCACAGCATGGTGTCCTCTGTCCACAGTCCTCGGGACAAGATGTAGACCAGTAGATTCATTCAGTGTGTTTCGCACATTTCTGCATGTATTGTTGATAAAAACTGATCGGAAGCATAAATAAATGCGTGAGGTCGCGTTCACGCCTGTGAGACAGAGCTGAGGGGCGAGCACGCACAGTTTCTGCTGCAGATTAAAGGTGAACGCATGAATTCCACCTGAAAGCCATTCATACATCAACACGTGCAGAGCGACGGAGGAACGCAGGACGTCTGTCACTGAAACGACACCTTTAAGGTGACGATCGGCTCTCAGGAGCTTCGTGAAATGTTCCTGTGATGGTTCATCTGTGAAACTTTGCCACAAAATTTCTGCTCCAGTTCCTTCCCTGTTTTTTTTGTTTTTTTGCCATCTGAGATGAATGAAAGAACATTCGGCGCCGCTCGGCGTCGACACAGCCCACGACTTCACACCCTCATCTTCTGAGAGGGAGGTGTGATGAAGATGAAGTGCAGAGAGACTGTCTGCTTCAGAGACGTTCAGCAGAGTCACAGCGGAGACGTGAACCGGTTCTATACCACACCGACACACTGCTGCACGTCGCCGGCGTGACGGCTCGGCCTGCAGGGCTCTGCAGCCGTTACATCACCAAAATGACCAAATCACACAGTCCTGCTTCAGTAAGTGGACCCAGATTAGATAAGAGAGGCAGGGAGAGCAGAGGCAACACTTCACGCTGTGTTTCTAAAGCAGAAAGACTCACCGAGCCACCGAAACACTGCTGACAATCAATCAATCAATCAATCAGCAGTTTCTACTGGACACGATGCTGCGTGATGCTAAAGCAGAGCCGCTGAGCTTTTCAGCCTCTTTCAGCTGCTTCAGTCTCTGTGTTTGTTACTCGAGCTCTGATAAAGCCACTGTTCACTTCCTGCTCGGCGGTCAGCTCCAATCAGAGCTCAGAGACTGTGGCCGGGCGTCGGCGGCCCGTCGAGCTTCACGTTCCTCCACATGGTGATGTGGCGAGACGCTCGAAGTCGAGTAACATTCTTTATCCTGAGACTTTGGAGGGCGGCGTCTCGTTCATGTTCTTTCAATAACCTCAAACGTGAGCAAAGAATTCAACTTTGTCTTTATCTGCTTTGATGCAGCTGTTAGCATGTCTGGCTAACTAGCTTAAAAGCTACAGCAGAAACCAAAGCGGACGTGTTTTCAGCTTTCTGCATTATTTCACAGGCTCCATGAGAAAATCACCTGTTCAGCACCGACACATCCACTGTTTGTGGATCCGTCTGTGAGCCGAAGTGAAACCACATCTGAGTTTAGAGTCGTGACAGCGGCTCAGTCCGGCGCTTTGTTCACACTTCAGCAGCTGCAGCGTTAGACGCCATCACGTCTGTCACAGTCAGGCTGATTCCTCACTTCTCTAAAAGTGAAGCAAACTGTTTGAAAATAATGAAGCGGAAGATAAATTTATGTGTTGCTTGTCTTGTATTCATGTCATGGATCAACAGCTGGTGAGGATGCTGATGTTATTCCTGGGACGTGTAGCTTTAGCCTCAGCCTGTTAGCATTACATCATCAAAAACATGTTTAAGACCCTTTTATAGGGTTTTAGACTTAAAATGTGTCAAATGGAAGCATCAGCTGGAGACGGACTTCTCAGCTGACTCATCGAGTTCACTCATTAGCATTAGCTTATATTAGCAATTAGCTATCTTACAAAAATCTGCTGGCGACACTCATCATTTTAGCTAGCAACAAGGAGCCTGCTTTTGTTTCCGTCTGCGAGGAATCAGAGAGCGACTGTCCGAACAATCACTGCAAACGTCGACGGCAAATCTGCCGCAGCAGTTTGACTTTTTTTAGACTCACTGTTTGTGTGACATCACATCCAGAATGTAGACCAATCAGAAAGCAGACGCTGTGATTTAAGCTGCTCTCTCTCGTTACAGGCCTCAAGTATTTTCTGTGATGACCCGTCTGTGATATAATGTGATGACGTAAAGCGCTGAGACCTGGTTCGATGGCTGTGGGTCTGAAACCTCCATTTGGCTGAAAGGACGGAGAGTAATGGACCCCCCCCCCCCCCAAATGTGGGAGCTATTTTTAGAGGCTTTAAGAGGGAAAATCCTGTTTCATTATCCACAGACAAGGTGGCACAAGTGCGTCATGTAACTCTGTGTTTCTCTGTTGTTGTTTTCAGCCGACTGGCTGCGGCGGCGGCGGCGGCACGTTCGGCTCCATGTGCCACATCAGTCACACATGAACGCACAGATTTGATTGCTCAGTAATAATATTCAGCACTAACCCCGGATATAAATAGACGATATGTGAGTGTGTGTTTGTAGTAATCAGAGCGGAGCTGCTTTTGGTGTCACAGCACGGCACACCAATGGCGGACGCGGGAGGCTTCCAGCGGGCCAATCGGAGCGGGCCCTGCTTGATTGAATTTCGTCAGTCGGCCATCGTTAACCACGCGGCTTGGATAAGGCCTCCGGCAAACTGCTGTGGATGCTGGTCACAGATGTGTGTCAGCTCTGATGCAGGCGTGTCGGTGTGTGGGGCAGTTTACAATGTAACTGAGTACATCTACTCAAGTTCAATTTACAGTACATGTGCTTTATTTGAGTATTTCTCACATTAATATAATGTAATGTGGGCAGAAGCAGGCACATTTTTCATTTTATTATCATCTTTAATCGCTAATCTTTTTTATAATTTTTACAACATTCAATATGTTTAGTTCCTATAATTACTTTGCTCGTAGTACTTTTCTGCGATAGTTTCCATTGTTATTGGACGGCTGTTCAAACTGGTCTCAGCTGCCACAGGAAATGATGCAGCTGCTGTAATCCAGTGTCACTGTGTGTAATTGGATGTCATTGATATCAGCGTCACTGTTTGTTCGCTCTGCTGCAGCTGATCCAGCTGGATGAAGTCACTGCTAAAGCTAACACCACACTTCCTGCTGCTGCTTCACAATAAGAGACATCAGCTGGACAAACACATGGGGGCTTTTATTGTGAAGCACTTCATCAAAATATTGTGTTCCAGGTCAATTTTAATTTTTTTTTTTTTGTCAATAATCAGTTTTAAATATGGATCAAAACTGAATCCATGCTTCAAGATAAGACGGCGACATTAGCTTGACGGCTATTGATTGATGACATCACAGCTGTACAGTGGAGGAAGAAGTACTCAGACCCTTTACTGAAGTAAAAATACCATAATCTGGAAATACTCCACTACAAAATCAGTGCTATATTAATACAGAATATTACATTGTTCTATTTTTACCATTAACAAATACATGTGAGAGCGTTTCAATGTTGCAGCTCATCAATGTGGATTTAAGATACTTTGTACTCTACTGGGTAGATTACTGCAGTAATATATCATATCATAAGTATATCATGTTTTTCAGTGTAAAAGGTAGTGAGTACCTATAAGTGTCCAATAACTGTATTAAAGTAAAAAGTACAATATTTATAGAAGTATAAAGAAGCATAAAATGGAACATCTCTTCCTAATGATACTTACGCAGCCTGCAGTATTTGAGTAAATGTACTCAGTTACATTCCAGACCTGCTTCTATGAAAGTAAGCTACTTCATCAAACACCAGCATTGGAACAGTCGATGAAAGACGGAGACGAGACGAGCGGACGCGTCGTTCAGAGCTGCGATTACAGTAGTTACAGCTCGACCAATTAATGCAGAGATGAGATGTTACACAAGACGAGGAAGACGAGGAAGACGAGGCACTTCGAGTCCGATCGGAGACGTTTGACGCTCATCAGGACGGACCGCAGGCTGGAAACGATGCGCCTCAGTTGGACTTTTGGTCAAACAGAATTCAGTACGCGGCCCCGCTGGACGCGGTACATCCAGTCCCGTAAACCAGGATCAGGACGGACCGCCGGGCCCCCGAGGGCCTCACATGGGCCGCAGTCATGTGACTGACATCGCTGCAGCACAGAGGCCACGTCTGAGAGAAGCTCAGCCTCTCTGTGGTGGCATGTAACGAAGTACATTTACTCAAGTACAAATACTTTGAGTATTTCCATTTTAAGCAACTTTACACCTCCAGTCCACATCTCAGAGGTGAACACTGTACTTTTACTGCACTACATGTGTCTGGCAGCTTTAGTTACTCTTCAGATTCCTTCCTGTCCAGTGAAAAGCTCGTATCTCCAGCTGTGCTGATGTTGAGTGTTTGTGCTGAACTGAAGGATGAAGGAGAAACTTCTCCTCCTTCTTCAGCTCAATAAACTCTTCAAAAAGCCTCTCGGACAGTTGGCAGTTCTGTCTGACATCAGCTAATGTGGTACGAGTACTTTCACTGCAGTAAAGGATCACAGTACTTCTTCCAGCACTGCTTGCTGCTCGTGACGAGCTTCAGAGGAGGACTTGCTTTGTAACTGTGCTCCTTCCTGTATTTCAGTGTTTCTGAGCTCCGTCCGTCCATCGCCACATGAAACATGCGGGTTAAAGGATTAATGCTGGAATTACTCTAGATTTTCTTATCTTCAACAAACCTGATGAAAAGACCCAAACCAACGACATGCTGGTGCGTCTCTAAATACTGTCTGACTTCCTGTTTGTAGCTCTCAGCTCATTGGTTCCTACTGAAGACATGAATCTTTCTCTAGTTTCATATTCAAAAAGGTCGTTTTGAGCTGTTTTCATAGTGCACTTTTTTTTGGATTTACAGGATTCCCTAAACATAAGAAATCTAAAATATCAAATATAAAGATTGTAATTTTAGTTTAATATTTAAAAAGTCAGTAAATCACACCGGTGCTCTGAGGAACTTCAACATTTCTACAATACAGCTGATATTTCAGGAAACGAGTGAAACATATTTGCATTGAACAGTTTGCAGATATGTTTAATATAAATGTTCAGACATGAAGTTGCACAAAAACACTTGTGCTAATAAAACTGGTCAGACAGCAAGAGCATATTTCTTCGGTGACAAACTTGTTTGTGGTGCTAATAAAAGTCTCCGCTGTGATGCACGCCGTTTGTCGAACATGAAATAAATCCAGAGTAAAGCGAGCCGGAGCCTGAACTGAAGGAACAACAGCGTATCACCAAACACGGTGCCAAAAACAAAGTCTTGTGGATTCTCACCTCAAAAAGCATGAAAGAAAAGATTTCCTTTGAAAATATGTTGTTGGAGTCGCAGCTCTTTCAGTTAAATGTATGATTTGCTTGTTTTCGTGCTGAACAAACCTTCATGTCTTCTTTTACCTGCCAACAGGTGAAGCTATGGTAAAACCGGCTTCTTTCAACGCACCAACATGTTTTATTCTATTTAACACTGTTTGAGCTGAATCTCCTCTGTGTTTCCGACCTCCCTCTGCCGACTGCCCACGTATTATTTAAGGGTCCAAGCTGACCTCTGATGTGTCAGACAGACGGTTTGTGCACGCTGACAGTTCTCACTGTGGTCTGACTGGATCAACAGCCTGCTGCATTATGTAAACACGTTGACATGTTACTCTGAGCGCTGAAACATCTCCATGTGACCGTGAGCTCAGTTGGCCGGTCAGATCAGAAAGACAAGCTGCTCCACGTCGCTCAGTCTGAGCCACACATCCCAGTTCAGCATTAAAGGGTCAGTTCACCTAAAGCAACGAGCACGCTGTCACACTTCGCTCCAGCAGCATCGATCATGAGGATTATACTGGATCCATTAAACCACATTTGTCTAAAAAACCCTCCATGCATATGAAAACATAAAGACACTGAAGAGCCATCAACAACACCCCAAACAGGTGGTGATATAATCCTAACCCTGCAGGCATGCTGGCCAATCAGAAGGCTGAAAAAAAAAAAACAGCGTGCAACCATACGTCCGACTGGGCCTCGTCTAATATCTGGCTAATATCTTCATAAACAGATTTAGTTTCAGTAGTGATCTGTTGCAGCTTTGGACGTCACATGATGTCGTTCTGCTGATCGTGTCGCCCTGAAGGGGACGAGCCACCTCCATGTTGTTTAACTTGGACGGTTGTTGCACGTGCATCACACAGGACTCTGCAGAAAAACCAGTATTTCCAGTTTCCAGCATGAACAAACGTTCATAAAATTGCCTTCGTCGTCAAAGTAATGCATGTCTAACTAAGTGTGCCGAGGTTTAACAGAAGGCAGCAGCTGGAAACGAGTGTGCACGTCGAACAAATGCAGTAAACGAAGGTGCTGTAATCTTATGTAACTGCATGAAACACAGCTCAAGCCTCTGCTCCCACCGGACCAACGGGGTACGCCTCGATGCTGCTGTGGCTTCTGTAGGTGTAATATCTGACTGGCTGTAAGCAGCAGCGCCCTGAGGTGTCATCATCATCATCATCATCATCATCATCATCATCATCATCATCGTCAGCGTAGGTGCAGCGGTGCCCTGTGGCCGACAGTTACGGTGCTGCACTTAAAGCAGATGATGCAGAAGTGATGGCAGCAGCCGCTCATGTGGAAACGCTGCATTCAGTCCGTCTGGTTAGATAACGCTCCACTCTGCCTCTTTGTTTGCTTGTTTTCTGCTTATTTGATGGTTTTTTCCTCTCTGCTTGCAGAAGCAACACAGTGAGCAAAGCTCCACACTGCTGAAACGCATCTGATTCTAAAATCTAATCTGCTTTTAAAGCAGCTCTGATGTCATCGACCTTTGTTACCTCTGAACGTTCAGAGGAGTTCAGGTTTAATTCACCTGAGCAAAGTGCTGCTGTGAACTGAGGATCAGCATCCTCACACTTCCTTTAACAGTATCTGTTTCAGTGGCTTTGGATGAACCTCCTTGAACGTCAGAAATGAGTGATATTCATTTCAGATTATTACTCTCGTGTCTCTTGAAGGCGGAACGAGACGTGTGCTGCGACCTGTACTTCACTCAGTTCTGTTGTCGAGCTCCCTCTCATGCAGACTGCACTATTCACTATGTTTTCTTTAAGGACATAAAATTAGACCTGACATAAAGAAGCATTTTATATCATATTTTCTGATGCTCCTGAAATGACTGAAGTGGGTATCAGATGTATGAAATGCAAGCTTGCCGACGGAGGTGAAAACACATCCAGTGAAACATCCTGCCGACGTGCATCGACTCCTCTTAACTGCATTTCCTCTTTTATTTTGTAATAACTTTCTGTATGTGATCCACCGTGTTTCACTTCCTGTCATTGTTCAGTCTCCATCGTCACCTGTTCTCAATTATCCAATCAGTTCCCTCAGTACTTAAAGTCCAAGTGATGCCCTTCCTGTTTGCCTCACTGGACCAGTCTGAAACTCCACACTGTGTACTCAGTGTGTGTACTGTCGCTCAGTATACGTCATATAGCAGCATGAGCAGAAGTGACGCGCCCGGCGCTTTCCTTCATCTTTGTTAGTAAATAAACCTTACTACGTTTTTAATATGTAGCATCTAGCTAGTGTCAGTGCTGCATTGCATTGTGGGATATTAGTGCAGGCGCAGTGTCCAGTGTTTGCATGGTGGAGTAATCCCTGGAAGCAGAATGTAGCCCACGTACGGTTCAGTTCACGCTGCACTTTCAGACACTAAAACTGTTTTAATCAGTTAAATGTTGGTCGTCTTTGTGTCCTGCAGACCTTCTGCAGACACTGTAGTGTGGCATGTCCAAAAGTTGTGAGTCTCTTGAAGTCCTGGACATTACAAACGAAGCTACGTCATAAATGTTGAGACATGAGAGCAAAAGTGAGTCCTGAACTTGGATTTCTCACTGGGCGCCTGTTAAAGTGTCGACCTTCTGACAGTGAGGATTATGGCATTAGCTGCTGGTTAATGTTTATATTTTTCAAAATAAAAGACACATGTGGTGGGCTGGTGGTTAAGACCATGAATCAATTCCTCATTTCCCACCATCTCTTGACTTTCAGTTTGCTAATAACTAAGCTTCTGTGGATTTCATCCTTTGGTTCCACCTCTAGAACCTGCTCAAAGGTAGATCCACTTCCCGCCTCAGTCTCTATGTTCCTATAGCGTAATTAGGACTGTGTTTATTTGCACTGATTAATCACTGAGGTGTTTGTCGGGATGAGTCAGTGTGCTTTCACATCGGAGGTGATGTTAACATGAAGCACGATGGGAAGTCCAGCCTCCCCTCCTCTTCATCACAGCGAAAGAAACGGCAGCGGAGTTTCATCCAGGAAGGAGATGGCGGCGGTGGGCGGGAACACTGAGAGGGATTAATTAGCATTTTCACTGGAGTTTACATATATTTGATTAATTCAGGCCCTCACAATGCTTTCCGTTTTAAGATAACCGCTCTTCTCCGGGGCCAAACAATTAGGTTACGTAAGCTCATCTGAGTCTTACGCTCCCATGTCACAGACCTCGAGCCAGCTGAGCAGCTCGGCTGAAAAGCCTTAATTATCACACACCGATGAGGCAGTCGTTTCCTCGTACTCGTGCGCTCTCTTCTGCACACGCAGCTCCGGTTAATGATCCCCTGCTCTAAAATAACCTGCGTGGAGATAAAACGAGCTTCATGTTGTCATTTTCATCCCTCTTCTTCGGATAATTGTGGGTGTGTGTTCGCTGTGCGCTCAGGGTCTATTGTGCTGTTCACAGTGTGTTTTAGGTAATGAAGTGATGGAAACCAGTTTACTAACTGGTACCAGTGTGCTATAAAGCCCTGCTGCTCTGTCAGCAGTTGGTAACAGTCACTGGTGACATTCAGTATCTAAAGATCATTATTTGGTTTTATAGTCCTATTCTTATCATGATATTTCAATTTAATTTCCTTTTTATCTTTTTATATTATTGATTGATAAATTAAAACCAGCTTTGAACGAACAGTAATGACCTGTCCATAAAGATAAATAACAAATAAAAATCTGAAAATTCTGAATAAAATAAACCACTGAAACCACAAACTTTTGCAGACGTCAAAGAGAAGAAAGAAAAAAGAAATGGTTTGTGAGCACAAACTGCTCTCCGATGAATCAGCATTTTGACCAAAATCAAAAGAAAATCCAAACTCATTCAGACGATATTGTTCACAGTGACTTTCACTCTTTATTCTGTCCTGCATGTCTGGCGACACGGCGGCTTTTCACTCCTACATGCAAACACTTGTTTATTTTCAGAAAGTTTCATGAGAATAAGAACAAAAGGAGTGAAAACTGTTAGCTTGATGCTAACACTCAAATTCAAGTCAGTGGAGAGACAATTGAAGCTACAGGGAGCTGTTCTTAACCGTATTCTTAAAAAATGAAACATTTTCAAGGTTCTTTTCTTTTCTTTTCTGGTTACTTTGTCCTCTCTGTGTAATTTTACGTTGATGAACTTCGGTACATAATGAGTTAACTTACAGCCATCATCACTGGAACAACGGGCGCGTTTAGCTGGTTACTGTCAGGCAGCGACCTCTGGTGGTCGTAGTAATTATGACGGCAGCAAAGCAGGAAGTCAGGTGACAGTCCACATGTGGAGGTGAAATGATTGATTTAATGTTTATGTAAATGTTCTGACGTCATCTTCATCCAACTGCAGATGAAAACGAGTCACAGGAGAAGTTTCAGGTAAAGAGACGAGCACCTGAGCTCCTCGGCCAACGATTCCGCCTCCACGCTGACGGTTTGCTCTTACGCGATGCAAAGCTTAAATCCTGTCTATCAGGGAGATTACGAGGGGAAGTGATGGACAGAAGAGCCCAAATCTGGAGAAGAGAGAACATCTCTGTGCTCTGAGCTACGCGTTAAATATGTTTCACTCAAATCCTCACCTTCATCCAGAAGCTTTCATGAGTTTATGCTCATCTGGAAAACAGGCAACAATCAACGACGACGGCAGCGAGTCCACCTCAAAGATTCCCTCCACACCAGCCCAAACCAGTCAGCACTGGCACCACAGTTCCCAGTTTACCCAGTCAGCCACAGCTCAGGACACCTGACGGCAGGGACGAGTCTGCAGAGCAGCTGACAGGATGTTATTTTTCAAAATACAGATTATAGAATAAAGTTTTCTTCCAGTCTTTACTTTGTCTTTGACTGATGATCATGCAGAGGGACGGTGGACGTTCTCAGCCCCGAGTCGTGTCTTCAGGCTTCCTCACAAGCTGCTTACAGCCCCGACCACCTCCGCTGAGAGGGTGCAGCAGCCTTCATGATGCCCGAGAGGCAAAATCAGTGTTAAACTACTTATTTAGTCGTTGATCCTGGAGGTCTTGTCGACAGTCTCCTGCCGACAGTCAGCACTGGTTTTAACCATGACCTCCATCTTTCCCTAACCAGCAGGCAGGTTTGTGGAGCTGCAGAAGCACCGGCCTCATCATCATGAGTTTGTCATTTAAAAGAAATGCCAGGTGTCTTTCCCAAAGCTTCAGACATTGTGAGGAATCTGCTGGAAAAGGAGAACACTGTTTCCTCTGGAGTCATCGGCTGTCATCGGCTGTGTGAGCCACAGCGAGCTCAGCCCCATCTTTGCTCCCTCGCTGCTTCCCCACTTTTTCTGAGCAGCAGTGGAGGCTGCAGCTGAGGACTGCCACAGCGTGTGTGTGTGTGTGTGTGTGTGTGTGTTACATAACTTCCTCATTGCATTGTCTCTCCTGCTTCCAGCGCTTTGGCAGCCTGAGCAGAGCAGAGCTGGGTTCAGGAGGGCTGCACAGAGAGGCTCGGGCTAATCACCTCGCCCTCACAAATCACGCCGAAAACGCTCGACGGCCTCGTCTCGGCCATCACACTCGACCGCTGCAGCCAGTATTAAAGTCGGAGGTGTCAATCATCCGTCTGCCGCTGACCTGCGCAGTCACACATTCACTTCTGACAGTCACCTTTTCATGGCGCTAATCGCGGCTGATGGCGTTGTGTGGTAACTGTGGTGTAATTAGTTGTGCTGCAGCAACTCGCCAGTAATACTTCTTGTGTTGGGTCCCTGTCACGCAAAGCATTAGACGCCCCCGGATTAAATGCATTTATGGGGATAAAAATAGAAATATGATAATGCACCACATGTAAATACTGCACTTCTTATGCGTGTTTATTTATATGAATGAGGAGACGACGCTGGCCCCAGATTACAGAGCCGTTTGGATTAGTCGGGATACGTTTTCACCGTCTCTGTGGAATGACATGTCAATCAACCTGACAGCTGGGACGGGTTATTTCTGTCAGCCTGCAAACTTTCTTAATCTCCCCCAAGTTTTTGAGGACACATCTTAAAGTTCAGGCTCAAATCCTCGAACCCATGCTGACGTGAGGCATTCAGGGACGGACGGCAAATGACGGAAAAATCATTTGCAAATCAGATTTGAAAGAAAAACCTCCACGACAGTCGGCGAGGCGTTCAATCTTCTCATGACGACAAACATGCATTTTGATGTTCCTGCATCATTTAGATTTGACTGATTCTGAGCTGACGTTAACTTTAAAACTGAGATCGTGCTGTGAAAATGTTCAACGCTAACTGGAGCTGATTGTCCACACAAATGATCCCACAGCTGCATTCCAGAATCCAAATCTGGAAACATGCGTGGAAATAAGACTGAAGCTGCTGAAGGAGGCGTTCCTCCTCTTTTGGTGGAGCGAGGCGGCTTCCCCTGCTGACGGTGTTTGTGCTAAATTAAGCTAAGATAAGATAAGCTAAGCTAAACACATCCTAGCTCTGAAACGTTTTACTAGATTCTGTATTTTAGATTTTCACCCATAAAACAAATGCAGAGTTTATTAAATCTGATGTTTTGTTATAAATTAAAGTCCTGCTGACTGATCAGTCCATTGATCAATGATCGATCACCTATTGTGATGATGGTTTCATTGATCTCTGCTGTGGAATCACTGATGTTTGATCTTCTCACATGTTTGATTTGCTGCTGTTCCTCTCAATGATCTCAATGATTTGAATGTGTTTGGAATCATGTGGAGCTTTGGACAATCGATTGATTGATCGATGGAGAAACTGATCAGCAGATTGATCCAGAATGAAAAGAATCATTTGAGTTAAAATGAGCTCCACCTCAACCAACTCCAACAGGAACATCCTGCTGAGACATGAATGAGGAGACACAATGATCTAAAGAGACCAGAGACAAGAGGACAACAGATACAGGAGACACTTTACTGCACTCAGTACTTTCAGGAGTACTTCCCTCATTAAACTGACATACTTCTACTCTCCTGAAACAGCAGCTATCAGCTCCAAACCCTAAACTCTACCTGAATCCTAAACCACAGTGTCTCCAATGAGGTTTTCATGGATCTGTGGACTCGCTGAGCCTTTTCTCTGGCAGTCAGCTGAGCTGCAGCCGTCGGACGCCGGCAGCAGACGGCTTCCCCTAATTGAGATCTGCAGAGCGGCCGCCAGTTCACCAGATTACACAGCAGCCGCGGCTCTGCCAGAATTTACGAGTATTGGACGGCGTCCCGGAGCTCGTGATAGTCCTGTTATAGCCGGCTAATTGATGGATCCAGCAGATAACGAGGGTTGTAGAGCAGTTTAGTCTGATAAAACCAAACAGCAGGCAGTAGGTGAGGATGTGATTGTGGTATTACGGTTGTTGCACAACATGGCTAAAAGTATGTGGACACCAGATTATCAGAAGATCACACGAACATTGAAAGATCACTATTGTCTGAAGTAATAATAATAATAATAATAATAATAATACATTTTATTTGTAGAGCGCTTTTAACAATGCTCAAAGACGCTTTACAAGAGAAGGGTCAGATAAAAACAATAGGACCATACAGGATAATTAAAATATGTGAATAAATTATGTAAATATGAAATATGATTGTGTGCCGTGGCATTAAGATTTCCCTTCATCAGATCAAAGAGGCAAAAATCAGGAAAAACAGACCCGGATCAAAAGTAAACTAAGAACCATTAGCCTCAGCTGGACATGGTGCTACAAGCATGCTAACATTAGCAAATGCTAACACACTAAACAATGAAGGTGAACATCGTAAACATTATACCATCATACATCATATACATCAGCACGTTAGCACTGTCAGAATGTTAGCATGCTGATGTTAGCATGTAATTCAAAGCAATGCTAGCTGCTAGCACAGCTGCAGACTCTCATTATCAGAGCCTAAAAATGCATTTAAGGACAGATTTGATGAAATGTATTTGTTCTTAAGGATTTATGAAATTCAGTTTTGAAAAGAGACACATGTAGAGAAATACTGACCTAATAAGCTTGTGATCTGAGAGGTTTGTGAATTTTAAAAGCTCTGTGATATTATGAGAAGTGATAATGGTGTCCCAGCACACGTTAGCTTTGTTTCAGTCACGGCGGTTGTGAACAGTTGGCTTTGTTGACTCTCATTTCGCCTTCAGCTATTATTAACATACATACACTTTCACATCTGCCACACTTGCAGATTCTATTCAGGGACTAATATAACATGCAAAAAAGAGGAAATTGGAAAATCTACCACTGGTGTTTGCACATATTAAACCCCCCCACGCCTCACTGCGAGTTTTTTTTTAGCAGAGAAACAAACAAATGTGTGGTCTGAACAAACAACTGGGACCGTGCAGGATGCTTCAGCAGCAGCACAAACGGGAGGAGATAGTGATGGAGGCTGTAATTACCCAGTTAAATCAGATGAGAGTAATAAAAGATGCGGGCTATCATGTACGTTGGCGTTTGGTTGACTGCAGCCAGATGCTGCACTGCTGGCGGTGTGTCAGTGTAGGTGAGGCCACGTGGACCCACAGGACAGATTTTTGTCCTGCAGCTCTGTGCTCATCGGAGACGAAGCTGAACTACTGTCTTCATGCACAAAGCAACAGTTGTCTTTGGTTTGAAGTCCACATACAGTAGCGAGTGGAAAAAAGAGTGAACGTTACGTAACGTAACCGGATTCGGGCGGCGAGCAGACCTGGACAGTTCGTGAATGTCAGCAGAAGAGCTCCTGAGATGATGAAGGGCAGGAGCAGACAGCTGACGGCGATGAGGTCGGCAGGAGCCAAGCCAACATGATTTAGCACAAAAAAATGCAATGTCTCACTTTGAGATGGCTGAAAAGTAGAACATGACGGTGTGAATGCCACAGTGCAAACTGCAGATCCGAAAAAGATCCAAATGTTCCAAATGAAGCAGCATCCTGCAGCCTTCAGCAGCTTCAGTCTGGATTCATTAGATGGAATCAACGAAAACTAAGCCAGAATTTTATTAAAACACAGCAACTAAAGCTGAATCATGTTTTTTAAAGGAAAATATTTCCTCATAAATGTTGATGTTTTTGGAAATTTGATTTAGTGAAGAAGCTCAATGCTGAAAACCGAAACACTCACTGTCTCATCGATGGACTTAATGTCAATGACTTCAGACTTTTAAACTGTTTCTTATTTGACTATTTCATACTTTTGAGTTTTGCCTTCTTCATAAATTTGACTTGATTTTCAGTCAAAATCTTGAAAGTTTAGGAGCCATAAACTTGAATCTGTGTTTGGTGATTGTGTTGATATCGCGCGTCATTTAAAGTCTAATATAACTGAACTTTGCAGAGCTTGTGTTCATTTCTGGCAGTGTGATGCAGGTGGACCGTGCTGGCTCAGCGTTCTGAGCCGGAATATTTTGACAGGTGAGGGATGACGGTTCTCCGTGGGATTAAAATGTTCAGGCCAACATGTGTGATGCAGAGGAATCTGTGGGTTGAAGCAGGTTTGTGACTGTGTGAGAACGTGTGATGAGTCGGTCATGGAGGAAGCTGAGGAAGTTTGGATGAAGATCACGTAAACACTCGAAAACGCGTCACAGGGTTTAATTTTGACAAAGTGTCTCATTCTGATCTGATATTTCATCATTTTGACTCTCGGTGCCTGTTTCTGTGTTTATTCTACGTCACTCTTCACACATTTTCTCTTCCTGGAGGAAATGAGCTGCTGTCAAAAAACCTGAGAAACAGTGAAAACAGCTTTTCTTTTCTGGAGATGATCAGTGGAACATTTTCTCCATTTTCATTCAAAGGCACAAACAAAACATTGTTGTTGTTCTGTCTGTTCATTGGAGGGAAAACTATTAGAATTCCTCTTTTCTACACACACGACTGAGCCAGCTCGTCCTCAAACAGAGACGCCTTTGTGCTCGCGCACCGAAACATGTCGAGCTCACACGAACGACCTGAAAGCAGCCAAACCCACCATGTCCAGGATGAACGTGCAGCCTGAGGACGGTAAACTTCCACTCATCCATCAGTCACCTCAGACTGCGGGCTCTAAGACAATCACAATGAATCAGAAATCTTCCCACGGGGGCAGAGACGGGGCTTCTGTAGGGGACGGATGACGATGATCAAGACGCTCTGACCTCCAAAAATAAAGCAGACGGCTGTCTCCCAGAAAGGACATTTATATACGACTAATTGTTTTTCTGAACACACTTTGACTTAAGCTGCGATGGAGGCATCCTGAGGCCTGCATGTGGTCAGTTTGGGCAGCAGAAGGACTTCAGGCAGAAATAAAAATAAAAATAAAAATAACGAGGACACGCTCTGTGCTTCAAGTCAAACACGAAACCACCAAAACCCGCCGAGTGCTGTGAGCTGGGCGTCACCACGTCTGTCAACGCTGCTGCTGAAACAGCGAACGTTTGCTGATGCATTCACTGTCGACATTTAGCAGCCCGTCACATATATTAATTCACATTTTCTCGTTATGTTAATAAAATCAGAGCCTGCTCAGTTCTTCTGCCGTTGCAAATTACTTGTAATTTCTAGGTGTCAGAGATACGGTGGCCCTGAGAGGTCAACACACTGCAACTCATAAAATACAAATAACAGATATAAGAAGAGCAATTTCAGAAGACATCTTAATGAAATGATGCACAGACAGTCCTCTGTTTCCAGGGGACACTAAAAAGTGATGCACACGGCTGGGACACGCCTGCTGTTGGTTTTTGACTCATGAACTTACTGAATCGTGTTGGTTTTTTAGTGGGACAACAAGCGCGTCCCAGTTGTGTTCATCACTTTTTAGTGTCCCCAGGAAACACTTCCTGTTGTTGTCTTTCTCCTTTCTCACTTTGCACAGTGCATTGAGCTCTCAGGGCCACCATACAGGGAAGCTCCATTTCCAGTTTGTCCACCAGAGAGCACTGACAGCCTCAAGTCTACACTGTCAAATGTCCAGATCTGAACATGTTGACAACAATTCTTTAAAAGTCTTCAAAAACGGTTGTTTTTGCAAAAGTTCTGGCCTTGTTGAGCCGCTGTCAGTCGTCTGTGGTACACAGTGTTCATGACACAGAGTTAAGACTGCAGACACCTCATCAGATGGTCGGACAGCTTCAGATACCAACACTCAGATTAGTGTCTGACACCACACCGGCTCGGCGCTGTGATTGGCCAGCTGTGCTTTCATCAACGTTTCTGTCACTGAGGTCAACACTATGGAAGTCTTCCAGGAGGGACAGCCAACCCCCCATGACAGTCGGCTGTTCTCTCCACCTCCCAGTGTGGACGGTCACCGTGGGGGGTTTGAATGACTCATTACATAAGCTGACTCTGATGGGTGGTGTTGCCCCGAACACAAGGACTGAATTTTGTCTCTACTGACGCTCCATACAGGAGGAGCTGTCCCTTCAGCACCACTCGGAGAGCACGGAGTAACATTAGTGACAAACAGCCTCTCGTGCACAGAGCTGACAATCACTGTGAATCCCATCAAATGAAAAGACACTTTAAACCCAAAGTAAGTAGAAAAACGATCAAACGTATTGATCTGTGACACTGACCTGGTGTCTGTGGTGCTGGAGCTCTCCAGATGGTCTCTGCTCTGTCCTCTTCTCAGTTTACATCCTTCCATATGATGTCCTTCTTTAAAAACTCAAAAATGTTCTTTAGTTTAAAATGATCATAGACAAGGCTGTTGTTCAACATCTAAAAATCTTCTCTTTAGGTCCTCTGAGAGGCAATCCACTCTCATTTAGAAAAAGGAAAGAATCTCGCTTCTTTGACAGACCCTGAGTGGAGGAAAACAGGCGTCTGCAGCTCAAAAATAGACTCATTTTATTCTCCAAATCTACAATAACACCAGAATTCGATTCATAAATAGCAGGCCTATGGGAAATACTGTATGTACACGTGCTGCAGTTTTCAGCGTAAACATAACGACTACACGTTGGGTAGGTACGAAAAATAACATTTGGCTTCTTGGTTTGTTGTACTACTGAGTGAGGACCGCTTCCTACATTATGTACATGAGTCTGGTAGCTCCTGTTAATCCTCTCCAGAAGTCAAGTAATTACTCCAAGTCCTGCTGCTCCTTGATTATCTGCAGGCGACGAGCCCTATTTTCCTCACCAATGTTCTCCATGAGTTCCACAGAATGTTCTTTAGGTGTTCCTACTTTTTAAAGGGCCTGTGTTGCATCACATGCACTGTGGTTTGTTCTGAACTCACTTTTCACGGACGGATGTTCTCAGCAGATGAGGGGGATTAAAATGTGCTTTTTATAAATCAACCCCGGCGCTCTTTAAACTTTTCAGGATAGCAGTGTGTTGATCCTCCTCCTGTGCGCAAAGACCAAAGAGCCCATTCACGGGGATTTATTCTACACGACTATGACTTGAACAGTTTTAGAGGAAGTCAGGAAGGACTGCGGGACTACAGGTCTGTCTCCCGTGTGTCCAGACAGAAAGCGTAAAGGGATCTCTTGAAGTCCATACTGCTGTTGGCTTTGATATTGGCCTTTTCCACCGAGGCCGTCCCATCGTTCTCCACGTCCTGTGACTTGGCTGATGATTTGCTCCCTTTGCGCTTCAGTTCGGGACTCGCTCGGCCGCTGTTGGGCTCGTCCTTCAGGGAGGACTGGTCCTGGTCCGTCTCTCTGTGGTAGAAGTAGTTGAAGTTTGACACGATGACCGGCACCGGCAGCGCGATGGTCAGCACGCCGGCGATGGCGCACAGGGAGCCCACGATCTTCCCGCCGACCGTCACGGGCCTCATGTCACCGTAGCCGACGGTTGTCATGGTGACCACGGCCCACCAGAAGGCATCTGGGATGCTGGAGAAGTGAGACTCGGGCTCGTCCGCCTCTGCAAAGTACACGGCGCTAGAGAAGAGGATGACTCCGATGAAGAGGAAGAAGATGAGGAGGCCGAGCTCCCGCATGCTGGCTTTCAGAGTCTGCCCCAGTATCTGCAGCCCCTTGGAGTGTCTGGAGAGCTTGAAGATCCTGAAGACCCGGACCAGGCGGATGACCCTCAGGATGGCCAGCGACATGGCCTGCTGCCCGTTCTGGTGCTCCTGGCCCTGCTGCTCCGCCAGCTCCGTGCCCACTGTGATGAAGTAAGGCATGATGGACATGATGTCGATGATGTTCATGATGGTCTTGGAGAACTCGGACTTGCTGGGGCAGGCGAAGAAGCGCACAAACAGCTCGAAAGTGAACCAAATGACGCATGTGGTCTCTATGATGAAGAAGGGGTCGGTGAAGGTGAGGGACGGCCGGGGTGCGGTGCTGTTGTCCAGCCGGCTGGTGACTGGCAGCTCCCTCTCATCCCTGAACTCTGGCAACGTCTCCAGGCAGAAGGTGATGATGGATATAGTGATGACGATCACAGACACGATGGCGATGCCCCGCGCGGGACTGGAGCTCTCCGGATACTCGAATATGAGCCAGACTTGCTTCTGAAACTCATTCTGAGGCAGCGGCTTTTCCTCCTCTTTGATGAAGCCCTCATCCTCACGGAACCTCTCCATGGCCTCCTCCCCCAGCTGATAAAACCTGATCTCATCTGCGAACACATCAATTGACACATTGACAGGCCTCCGGATCTTCCCTCCGGACTGATAAAAATACAAAATCCCGTCAAAACTCGGTCTGTTGCGGTCGAAAAAGTACTCGTTCCGGAGCGGGTCGAAGTATTTTATCCTCTTGGCAGGGTCTCCCAGTAAAGTGTCAGGGAACTGGTTCAGGGTGCCCAGCTGGGTCTCGTACCTGAGCCCGGCTATGTTTATGAGCACCCTCTCGTTGCTCTCCGTGTCCATGTCCATGTCCAGCATGTCCTCGTCGAACAGATGGGGACTGTGGTCCGCGCGTAAAAGCGCATCCATGGCGTTCTCGCTGCAGCTGAAAGTGTTGTTCATGTCGTTGATTTTCCAGGGGCTCTGCTGCTGATGATGACGGTGCTGAGGCGGACTCCCCCGGGTGTTCAGCTCCTTTCCGTAGTCCTCTCCGAGTCCGGTTTGAACGAAGCCCGACGTGGGGACATCCAGCGCGTTCCGGCAGCTCTCCTCGGCATTGCCGCCGCCGCCGCCGCCGCCGCTCCCTTTAGCGCCGCCGTTCTCAAAGCTCACCAAGGCTATCTCCATTCCGCAGCCATCCACGGTCAATGCGCGAAGAATAAGAGAGACTTGTTGAGCCGGAACGCAAACATCCTCTCCGCCGCTCCAGAGAAGAAAACTTCAGCGGTGATACGCAGCAGACGGAGCTAGAGGGATCACAACCGCCGCTCTGGACACGCATGCATGTGTGTGGCTCTTAAGGCTGTAAGCTGCTGTGGATGAAGTAAATATTAAAACACAAGAGAAGAGGAGGACGAGAAGACCCGGATGAGAGAGTAGGCTGGAATGATTATTCCTGACGTCAAAAGTGCTGTTCAGACCGTTTAGCTGCTCTGAAAATGTCTGTGGAGACGAGACAAGCTGTCATCCTCTCTCTCTCCCTCCCTCTCTCTCCCCCCTCGCTCGCCCTCCCTCTCTCTCCCTCCCTCTCTCTCCCTCTCTCTCTCTCTCTCTCTCTCTCGACGCGCACTCCTCATTTTCTGTTTTTATGGCTACAAAGTGCGCGCTGGCTGCACTGTAGAATGAATACTTCTGAGTTTTCATTTTTGTCATTTTATTATAAGAAAAGACAAAATGAGTTTTGGAGGAGGAAGTATTCAGCTCTTTTACTGCAGTAAAGTACTAATACTCCACTACAAGTAAAGCGCTTAAATTCAAAGTTCCTGTCAGTGTGTTTCTCTCTGCTGTCTGTGGACTCATGTTCCTGCTGCATTCATGTGTTCATTCATGTTCCTGCTGCATTCATGTGTTCATTCATGTTCCTGCTGCATTCATGTGTTCATTCATGTTCCTGCTGCATTCATGTGTTCACTCATTTCACTGCTGTAGATGTTTCAGCTGGAGCAAACGTGTGACGAGCTCAGAAAAACAGGCTGTTTTCAGCTTTGTGATGATGATTTTCAGCTGATCGAAGAGGCTTTTAGAGAGTTTATTGGGCTGAAGAAGAGGAGGACTCTTCATCCTTCAGTTCAGCTCAAACAATGGCCTCTTTGAGAGCGTTATATTATTCATCTTTATATTCTAACACGGCAGCAGCTTTTTGTTCTTGTAGCTACTTCATATACTGTAAGTTGAGTACTTAAATCTGTACAATGCATCAGATTTTATATGATGACAGTACTGTTGTACAGAAGCTAACAACACATTTTCGCTCCAACACGACTGAACAGGTCGACTGCCAATGAATCCCACAATGACATACATCAATGGGGACCAGCAACATGTGGACCAGACCTTCAGCAGACCTTCAGCAGACCCTCAGCAGACCCCACAGCAGACCTTCAGCAGACCCTCAGCAGACCCCACAGCAGACCTTCAGCAGACCCACAGCAGACCTTCAGCAGACCCTCAGCAGACCTTCAGCAGACCCACAGCAGACCTTCAGCAGACCCACAGCAGACCCCACAGCAGACCCTCAGCAGACCTTAAGCAGACCCACAGCAGACCCTCAGCAGACCTTCAGCAGACCTTCAGCAGACCCTCAGCAGACCTTCAGCAGACCCTCAGCAGACCTTCAGCAGACCTTCAGCAGACCCCACAGCAGACCCTCAGCAGACCCTCAGCAGACCCTCAGCAGACCTTCAGCAGACCCCACAGCAGACCCTCAGCAGACCCTCAGCAGACCTTAAGCAGACCCACAGCAGACCCTCAGCAGACCCTCAGCAGACCTTCAGCAGACCCTCAGCAGACCTTCAGCAGACCCCACAGCAGACCCTCAGCAGACCCTCAGCAGACCTTCAGCAGACCCCACAGCAGACCCTCAGCAGACCCTCAGCAGACCTTCAGCAGACCCCACAGCAGACCCTCAGCAGATCCACAGCAGACCCTCAGCAGACCTTAAGCAGACCCACAGCAGACCCACAGCAGACCTTCAGCAGACTCTCAGCAGACCTTCAGCAGACCTTCAGAAGACCTTCAGCATGTAACTGATTGAATTTTGTTGATTTAAGATGTAAAGTGAACAATGGTTCATTTCACTGCATTAAATTACTGATATATTAATGTCTTAAAGTGCTTCTGGCTGCTTTACACACCGTTGAGTAGTTTGATGGATGGTATATTTTGAGTCTGTGTTCCAGTGTTTCATTTCATTTCCCGTTTTTCTGATGATGTTCTCGTCTTATATAATCTTATATAACAGCAGGCCTGTCTGTGTGCACACGGCCGGTCGCTGCGTCGTTTTCAAACATGCTTAATGCACACAAATCCATTTCCTTACAGCCTGAGCACAAAGGCCTGCTTCCACATGATGGGCTCCATGCAGCCTCGGCTTTCACGTCTCCTCTTTTTGTCGCCTTTGTGTCCGAGCCCTGTGCTCGTCTGTGGATGGAGGCTCGGGCCCCGGGGCCACACTCTGCACTCTGCTGTTTGTCCGGATGCTTCCTCGTCCTGCCGGTTTTGAAGGGGATGGACGAGGCCTTTCTCCACCTCCACACACACAAAGTGCTGCTCCTCTGACTCCACTCGTTCTCTGTTCTCTGGGTACAGTTTGTATTTGTATTGTTTATCTACAACTTATTACCTAAAATACAAAGAACCAGAACAGAAAACCAAAAGACAGATTGTGACGTTTCACTCGATACCACCCTGAGCTGTTGGTCTCTGTAACTAATTTCCTTATTCATGATTCATGACGTGGGATAAAACCAAAAACTGTTGCGCCTGACGACCTTCGTCTGCCTCCTCCAACTGGTATCATGTCAGCTCGGCCTCACTTATCATTGTCATAGTTTGTACAATTAACGCAGTTCTCACACAATCCATGAACATTTCCTTTAGGAATATCTTCAACAGCTAGAAGAGGAAATCTTCTAAAATGTGCAACTACTCAGCTTTGACGTGTGGACGAGCCTGATTCAGGGTCGTGTTTCTGTTTCTGAAGCACGTTAGCATTTGGCTAAACTGAGCCTCTAAGTGAGCACCATCCAAAGCACAGTCACTCTGAGCATCCAAACCCTGACTGGCTCGTACAAAGGACAACACACACACACACACACACACACACACACACACACACACACACACACACTCTGAGCCAGTGGACACAGAGAGCCTGAGTGCGTTCGTTTCTAAAAGCAGAGAAGGTGACCTATTTAAAAGGTTAGTTTCTTAGCCCTGTGGGTGGATTAGGACAACAAAGCACGAGCACTATATTTATCCTTTTCCTTATCTAATGCTGCAGCCTCATCATGATAAGAACTGTGTGCATCTCCCCGCCCCTGGATTAGTGCACTGTCCTCAGACTGCAGCCATGAATAATAACTCATCCAGCATCCATCTCACTGTGTGACTGGCCACTGGCAACGCAGCGATTTCACGCACTGGATACAGCCATTAGGAGGTTTTTACAATAAACTTTTTAATACTGTCACGCGGATGATGGCGGCTTGAAAAACATGACACTGGAGGAGGAGACGTCAACAGTGAACAGGGACATGAGAAAAGAGGAAATGAGTAGTTTAGCTCGGAGGTTATTTGTCGTGTTGTGTGTCTGTGTATGTGTGTGTGTGTGTGTGTGTGTGTGTGTGTGCGCACATTATGTTTGTTTTTGAATCCATACGTGTTTTTCAAATCATTTTTAAACGGATGTTTGTTCTTCATCTGGCATCGTACAAGAGGGCTGCGTGGACGATTTCTGGTGTGTTCATGTCATGTGGACAGCTCTGAATTCAGAGACGTGGAGTCCAACTCCTGCAAACTGTGTTCGTATTCAGCGAGTCTGCAGCAACTGGTACAGTCTGACAGTCTTAGCAGCTGAAACGAACAAACACACTGACGGTTATCGTTGAGAAACTCAAAGCACTCAGTAAAGACGAAGGAAAATCATCAGCAGCTCTGTGAAGGGAGGATTAGCTAAATGCTAACATCAGCATGCTAACATGCTCACAGTGACAATACTAACATGGAGTTGCTTAGACAATACAATGTTTAACATGGTCTTAGTTTAGCATGTTAGCAAGCTAATATTAGCACTTATTAGCCCTGAACACACAGCAGAGTTGTTTTTCTCCCTTCTGTAGCCTGAATGTGGACACAGTGTTTACTGGTACACGATAATGCACTTCATGACCACAGCATGGCGTAACTCTGACGGACAGAAACACACATCACGCTCTCTGTGACTGCCAACCAAAGCCAAGCTTTAAGTCCTGAGTCCATTTTTCATGCTGTCTGTTCCTCATTAGCTTCCAGAAAGTGTGGTCACACTTCCTGTTCCACAAAAACAACAACAAACAAATGAGAATTCACACGATGTCAGTATCACCACACCACAGATGAACAGCAGATAAACAACAGCTCACAATGCAAACTACAACAAAACTGTCACAGACACACAGCAGGAAGAAGGCAGAAAAACAAAAATAAAGTAATCTATTATAATTTAATGTAAGCGATTCATCGGGTTTTATTTCGTGACTCTGAGAGAAAATCTGCTTTCATGAGTCTGACGTTGGTTTGAGGCTCCAGACAAAGAAAACTTATCATCGTTTTATTTGGTTGTTGTTTTCCGGCGTTTTTCGGTCAATTTCTTGCATCATTTTGAGTGTGTGTTTGAGTGCTTCCTGTGCAGAAAATGACTTCCTGCCCTCCACCTGCAGTTTGCACCACAACAACAGTGTCATGTGCACGCTAAGCTAAGATGCTCCACAGCCTCGTGTGGCTCGTTCATCCATCTTTTTCTTACAATCTGAGATGTTTGGGACCAAAGTTTTGACCTGAAACTGGCTAACGAGTCACATTTCTGCTTTGGGATGAGGTTGAATTAACTGGGGTTACCTGTGTGTGTGTGTGTGTGTGTGTGTGTGTGTGTGTGTGTGTGTGTGTGTGTGTGTGTGAGACAGATCTGAGCTCAGGCCCAGTCTGTGGTACTTGAAGTCTCGTTGGCAGTTACAGAGGGAAACGGTAACCATAACAACAGGTAACCACTAACAACCAGCATCCTTAACGACTGCAGCTCACAAATGAGCTCCTGTAATTACAGAGACGCAGCTCAGAGCTGCTGCTGATAACGAACGAACATCTGTGCTGCGGCTCAGCTCGGTCTGAAGCTGGAACGACGAAGAGCTCAGATCATCTGCTGATCCCAGAACAGTCTGGACTCCAGAACCAGAATCAATAATCAATAATCAAACTGTTCACTGACAGCAGCTTCGTGTGTTCATCTCCTTCACAAAGTGGTGAACCTCCATCCTCCAAACACGAATGAGCCTTCCCAGGACGCCCCTTTCATACCCAATCATGATCCTCTCACCTGTTAATCAGCCTGTTTACCTGTGGAATGTTCAAACAGGTGTTTTTGGAGCGTTCCACATCTTTCAGTCTGTGAAACATGTTGCTGCATCAGATTCACAATAAGAGATATTTACAGAAATCAATGAAGCTGATGAGGAAGAACATGAAATATATTGACTGTTGAGTTTTATGGTTTTGGGGTTTCCTGTTTTATTTTTTGAAGGTTACTCTCCTCATATTTCCTGCCTCTGTGTGTTTTGTCCCACCTGTGTTCTCTGTCACCTGTGTTTCATTGGCTTCCTGTGTGTGTCGTCCAGGTGTTTTCAGGTCGGTGGCGCTCACACTTCTTGCCGGCTCTCCTTCTGTTCTCGTTGCGCCTCCTCCAGCCTGTTGTTGGTTCAGCACTGTTCTCCTCCGTCTGCTCCTGCTGTTTTTCTTGCTGCCTGTTTCTGGAAGCTGCTTTTTGTTATCAAAGCCCTTTTTTTCATCAACCCTCCTGAGTTTCCTGCATTTGTTCTGTTTGAACGGCAGAACAACTTCTGAGCAGAGCGAGGCTAGCTGTTCCCCCTGTGTCCAGTCTCTATGCTAAGCTAACCAGCCGCTTGCTGTTCATACAGACATGAGAGTGACATCCATCTGAGCATGAACACTCAGGGAGAAAGAGAAGAATGTGATTTCTTTGCTGCACCTGCCGGCGTGCAGAGGTTTGTTGTTATTTGTGTGTGTTGGTACAGTAGCGGTAAACCGTCGGATTTGGTGCATGTGAGGAGACGAGCGGCGCTGTGGGGCTGACAGTAGGCCTGAGTCAGACTCTCCAACACCTGAGGGGCTTCACCCACCTCCCATCATCACATATCTGTGTGTGCGTGTGCACTCGCCACACACTGCGCGTCCTTCTCGCCGTGTTTGACTCTGCACGCACTTGTCTGCGTGTTAAATGTGTGTGTGTTTGTGGGCTCAGGGTGGAGAGAGCGGCGTGGAGGGGAGAGCGAGAGGAGCGCTGCGATGAGTTTAAGAAGTCTTGACAGCAGATGCCTGCATAATAACACACAGAGAGGACATGTGCAAGCAGGAAAATCAAGGACACCACGTCATGCGTGCCACTCATTTAAAGTAACAGTTTCCTCTGCAGCTTAAAGCATGCACGCAGATTATGAGCAGAAATGGCTGCAGATGCTGCTAAATGGATTTGTAGAGCAGCGCTGTGAAATGTAGCCGAGGACGGATTTAAAACACTATCTGGGTATTCTGATGAGGTCGAGGCAGCGTTGCTAGGGAGAGGACCTTTTTTTGAAATCACTAAAGTGTGATTGGTGATTGGTGGCTGCAGTGAGATTTGTCAGCAAGCTTTGAGCAGATGCTGATGTGTAGGAGGAGGAGGAGGAGGAGGAGGAGGAGGAGGAGGAGGAGGCCGAGTTCAGCCAGGGCCCAAACATTTACACAATCTGATGCCGCGGCTCGTTCAAACTTCAGATCCGGAGCTGAAACGCGTCCAGGTCCTGACCGAGCAGACGTTTCTGTCTGTGGACGCGTCGTCACACCACCGAACGGCGTGTCCAGCCGTCCTTCTGAGCGTGCTCACATTCTGCTTTGGCGAATTGGCCATCAGTGTCAAGATGGCAGCGGTTTAAAATGGGCTCCAATCATGTGCCTCGTCCTCCACGCCGCGTGTGTGAGTGTGTGTGTGTGTGTGTGTGTGTGTGTGTGTGTGTGTGTGTGTGTGTGCTTCTCATCTCAGTGAGGACCACGCTGTGTTTTAAACTTTGTCAAAAGTTGCTTGAGGTTAAAGGGTCAGTTCACCCAAACAGATTCCATTCACTGAGCTCGAAGCATTTCACGGCCACTTGGTAATTTCTGGATAATTTAGCAGGAGAATGATGGCGGAGACGACAAATGCACCAAA